>NW_008795252.1:9722891-9738631 GCF_000699145.1 Aptenodytes forsteri | reverse complement strand
TGGTTTAGTGGGCATGGTGGTGTTGGGTCGATGGTTGGACTCGATGATCTTAGAGGTCTTTTCCAACCTTAACGATTCTATGATTCTATGAAACCGGTGTTGCTTTTATAAGCTGCTTTTATTGGATTGGTGCCACAGAAACATGAAAATTTTGTACCTAATTACTTGTAGACAGGCAAATAAAAACACAAATGCTTTTGTGTCATTACTTCATAGTGTAATCACTAGCGGCAGAAATGCAAATGTGGTACCAAGTAAACTGGCAGCAGTCTTGTAAAATAAAACGTATCATTTCAGTGCTTCTCTCTTTGTTCCTTGAAAAGAACTGTTACTGCTCTCAAATAATTCATAAGCCTACTAGCAGGCAAAGGATGAATTATGGAAGAGGCTTTTTAATGTGTTTTGGTTCAATAATTAGAAGATAAATTGTAATCTAGCTGTTCCTGGCTCTTGTTCTAGTTATAGCAATAGTAGAATCTAATTGGAGGTGGTATATAAATTCATTCCCTTTAAAGAAAGCATAAAGTCAGATTGTTGGACTTGGTAAGGTTTTTAAGGTGGTTATTATCCTTTATTCCAAGCTGTGACTTTGAAATGGAGGTAATTTTAGTATCATCTTAGTATATGCCCAAAAGCAAAATAATCATGCTGGATATTAGAGTGCTGATAAGTATCTGTAAGTTAAGCAAGCTAAATGTCTCAAGGTTTAGATATATAATTGAAGCCTCTCAAAATCCTTGGATTTTAATTTTTCTTTTTGCTACAATTAATAAAATCTTTATTAACATAACAATGTAAAATTTTATTTTCTATTAAATGCAGTTTTTCTTTCTCCCTCTGCCCCACCCAAGTAGTGAAGAAGTATTTTGCAAAGTTAGGAAAATCTGAAAGGGAAGGATGGAGAAAATAAGTAATTTTATTCAAATCAGCTCTTGTAGCCCCTGCACCGTCCCGTGGTCTTGATGGCCATTGTGAGATTGAATGGCTTCCTATATATATATAGACACACACCCCCCGCCTTGTTTGTTATTACACATCCATATGGAACTTTTAAAGATTGCTGTGGCTTCTTCATTAGGTGGGCAGGAATAAGAGCTTTGCTATGTAGTAGCTTCCTTGCAGATTGTACACTGTGCTTCTACACTCCGCTACCATGGGAACATACGACGTAGAAACTGAGAAGTCAGGCGAAAAGAAAATGACCCTGGTTGTAGGAAAACATGTAGTGCCTTGCCATATTTCTAAGCTGATGTAAGGGACAGAGGCAGCTGAATGAAGAAATTTGGAATACCACCTACTTTCTGCGTTCCTTTTATTTATATTACCTGTGATACTGCACTGAAAACAACCTAAGCTCACGGGAACAGTGAAAGATTGAATTGGTATAGTGCTGTGCCCCAAAAAGTAGATTCTGTGATTTTCCTTTCTTTTCAACTTTCGTCTATGACTCTTACTTTGGATTTTCCACCTGTATGCAAAAGGTGGAGGGGGTAAAAAGCCTCATTTAGCAGGAAAAAAAATACCTTCAGGAATCTACTGTGTGTAACATCCACTCTGTGGGTTGATACTGTGAAGATGAAGACTGCATTGCAGTGAATCTCCTTTGCTCAGAGTGCTAAATGCACTTCCCCTTGTCTGTCAGGAGAGAAGGGGAGAGACTCCAGTTTCTTGTAGAAGTTCATTCCAGATCTGTCTCTGCTATTTTACATGGGCAGAGATGGGAGACTTTGCTGCTGAAGGTGTCACATTTCTCATAAACTGCAAAAACAGTGTCCTGACTATTCATAACACAAACATGGAGAAAGTTTTTTTTTAAAGGTGCTTTTCACAAAATATAGGTGCAGACTTTAATATCCTGTGCTTGTTCTATTGAATGATTCCATTCTGCTAGACTCCTGTCATTTTGATCATCTTACTCCCCAACTGGTCGTACGCAAACTTTAAGAAAGTTTATTTAACCACAAAGGGAAATTTTTAATCTTTGGCATTTTAATAGGGTTTTTTTTTTTTTCAAGTATTTTCCATATAAGTTTAGATATGTGTAAATAATCAGAGGGGAAAAGGTCAAGATAAGGTATTACTGGAATTGACAAACATGCTTCATTTTTTTTTTCCTTTTCTTTCTGTTTGTGTTTTCCCTGCAGTTTTGATATACAGGAGAAGATTGTCGTATTAAATTAAGACTCACTTTTAAGACATATGTTATCTAGCATTGTTTTGATAAAACATGTTACAAAGGTCAGAGGTATTTAATACTAATACTTGTATTTAAAATATATATACAGAACCAGAGACAAGGGCTTTCCTTACTGCTCTGAACTATGTTTTTTGATGCCTCAGAAAATGGGAGCAGATTCTCTGCTTGTGTAGCTTATGGATTGACTTGTATGGAACTGTGAGATTAGCCACTGTCAGCCCCTTAGTTAGAAAAGTTTGCCCCATGTGAAACCACAGCACAATTGGATGCCATGGGTTAGGTGCTCTTGGATCTCTGGAGTGTTCAGTGCCTTGAAAGTTGTGGTGGCTTTTTTCATAGCTGGTTTCTTAGTATAGAGTGTCAAGAGCACCAGGCCTTTATGAGCAGGCTACCTTACCTTGTAGGATCATCATGATGCCTTGCTCATAGGGTCGATCCTGAAGTTTTCTTAGCTCCTGAAGCTCTTAAACCAGTCAGGTATCTTGATAATGTTCTTCCCAGTGCTTTGTCTGACACTAAAGAAGAAATAATACTTTGAAGTACTAAGAACTTTGCTCTGCTGTATTTGGTGGGACCAGATCTTTCAGGCAGTCCACTGCATATTCATGACCATGTCCAGCCTAAAGAAAGGCTGAACTTTTCATTTGGTTAAATATGCGTGCAAAAACCTAAAAATCCATTGGATTCAAAGCTTCTAACCAATGTTATGAAATCCAAATTATTCACTGACAACTACCATTGTGCTGAAAACCTACTTGCTAGTGAACACTTACTAAAACAATATTTATTTAACAATATAAAGTTCCTACTTTTTCAAGACTTTTTTTTCTTCTTTTATTTTAGGTACTATGATTCTTCAGATTTGAGGAGCAGCACTTTCTCTAAATGGGATGACAATACAGATTCTTTTTGGAAGAAAGAAAATAACAGTAGAGATGTTGATGTAATGTTAACTTCAAAAAGTACAGGATTTTCAGACAGGTATACAAAGAAAATGTAACTGATTTTTGTACAGCAAGGCCAAGCTTGTTAGTATGATTTGAGTCCGGGTCACAGTAGTGGGATTTTTTTCAGTCTAGAGGGAAAATTTGGCCATAACTTTAATGAGCAGTCAAGGGACTTCCTGGCTGAATTTCCTTTGTAAGCTGAATTTCCTGTTTAGTTATTTTACATTTTAAGCACTGTTTTGCGCAGTGCTGTAGAGTATATGTACTGGAGGTAATTTCCAAAGCGTTTCAGCAAAAAAAGAAGTAGACAAAAGATGTGGAGAGAAACTCAAATATTTGTGTTGTCCTGAGAGCTACTTGCTTTCCCTGCTTTGTTTATTGCCTAATGAACCAAGCAGAACCCAGTTACCAAATGAATGAAACTGTAGGGTACTCAGCTTTCAGGATGAAGGTACTAAAGATACTTGCAAACAACAGGTCTGATTGTTGCGATGATAAAAAATGAGTATATTTCTTTTCTGACAACTGTGTTTTTATCTTTGTAATCAAGTGGAAAATATAAGAATGTGGGGTTTTGTGTGCTTGGTTGGTGTTTTCTGCTTCTGTTCTTATTACCTGTATTTTCATTTACCTGTACAATGCAGTTTGTGCACTTCAGTACAACTTTTTTTTTTTAAACACAAACATGTTCTGTTGTTTCCTAAAGACTGGACCAGTGATGCATATTACACAAAATAGGGGTTCATGTCCCTAACGCTATCACTTCCTTATTTGAGTACATTTATTTAAAAAAAAAAAAGAACAAAGCAAGTGTTGAGTATGTATGTTTGAGGTGGAAGGCAGTGACAGTTCAAAGGATGTTGAATCTTTTTGTACTATTAGTTTAAATCTCAATTTCACTGACATTGTGTTTTTGTTTTTTTGAGGTTTTGTAGAAATATTCTGTCCTTGTTGACATAATTTTGGCTTGCTTTTTAAATGAACTCTGAAAATAAAGATACAGGATTGATGAATTTGAAATACTATGTTTTCAACATCTTGTAAAACTGTCACTGGAATTTTATTTGCTGCTATATCAACTTAGTTATCTGAATTTCTTTATCCTGGGTTCATACTGATTTAATTTTTATTAAAAAAAAAAAAATCACAGTTGTATTCTAGGCTTCGCAGAACAAAGATGGTAGTGCTTCTTGTTTGATTTATTGCGTTCTGCCATGATATAAATAAAAGTTACACTCACTAATGTGTAGAAATATTCTGTCCTTGTTGACATAATTTTGGCTTGCTTTTTAAATGAACTCTGAAAATAAAGATACAGGATTGATGAATTTGAAATACTATGTTTTCAACATCTTGTAAAACTGTCACTGGAATTTTATTTGCTGCTATATCAACTTAGTTATCTGAATTTCTTTATCCTGGGTTCATACTGATTTAATTTTTATTAAAAAAAAAAAAATCACAGTTGTATTCTAGGCTTCGCAGAACAAAGATGGTAGTGCTTCTTGTTTGATTTATTGCGTTCTGCCATGATATAAATAAAAGTTACACTCACTAATGCAGTTTATTTTTCTTTTAGGCCTACATCTCGTCGTAAGCCTGAATATGAACCATCTTTAAACACAGATGAGGCACAAAAAAAATTTGGCAATGTAAAAGCAATTTCATCAGACATGTATTTTGGAAGGCAAGATCATGCTGATGTAAGTAGAAAGCAGTGATAAATATTTTTGAATGTTAAATGTTCTTTGACTATAAACATGGTGTTCTTGTATAGAGAGAAGGCAATAAATAGTTAAAATTGGTAGAATTAGTAAGGTTATAGAATTATGTCCACTTGAATATTTGTTTGATAGAAATATACAAGTCTGTGATAACTCTGATAGTTTAGTATTTCCTAAGGAGTTGCAGCTGCAAGTAGGACTTTACCTCCAACATCATTCCTCTCTGATAGAAGTGGTAGCCTATGATTCAGCAGTCTTCATTTTTGAAAGAATCAGCCTGATGCTGGGTGAAGGCTTACTTCTTTTGTTCTAAATACCCAAACTGATGCTAATAAACCATTGTTAAAACAGCTGTCCCCTCTGTGTTTTTTACTTGGAAACTTTATTACTATTGTAAGGCTACGTAAGCAGATAAACGGTTCAACAAATAACATGTAATTGAATCAGCCTAGGAATAAAAACCAGATTGATAGTGTTGCATTTTGGAGGCAAGGCATCATTTAAAAAAATCTATTTTTAATGAAAAACTAACAATGTAAACAGTAATGTAAAAAAAATATAATCAATGTATTACCGTTCCCAAGGAACTCAGAAAAAGTTGAATTAAAAGCATCGTGATTAGAAAGGTTAACATGATGCTAACTGCAGTGCTTTTTCCTTATCCTACCCAACCACTGCATTTCACACTTTTTAGTTGTTATGTTTAATGGTTGTGTAGTTCATTCTCCTCTGCCTTTTCAGCAGTCCCCTTTTTTAGGGTAGCTAACAGTGGGTAGGCCTCTTGGTGTCGCAATGGTAAATGTCACTCTTCGATCAACTCAGAAATGAGTTGAGATGATGACAAACTCACACCGTGTAAGTCATGTGAAAACTAGAAATGGGAACAGCTTTCAGAATGGTCAACTTCAGCTGGATTTGTATGTTCTAAAACTGTATCTGTACTCTCACGAATTATCTGACATGACCTCAAAAGATGACAGCATACTGTTACAATACTTTTTCTTCTCAATTCTTTTGTAGTATGAAGCAAGGGCTCGACTAGAAAGACTTTCTGGAAGCTCCTCTATAAGTTCAGCTGACTTGTTTGAAGATCAGAAAAAACAACCAGCAGGTACATACTGAACAGAGTGAGAAACTAGCGTGCAGCGGGAAATGCTCTGGTACTCTGCTTCTAGTTCCACTTATCAGCTAGCTGTTGCTGTATTCTGTAAGAAATGTGCAAAGTGCAGTATGCATTAGTATTGCTAGTAGGTCAAACAAGCATGACAGGTGTAGTCATTATTTAAAACAAAAATTTCAAGTTCTGTATTTTCAGTTCAGTAAGTTCAATATTTTATACTTTTTTTTATGTAACTTGTTGCAAATAATAGGCTGACTATATCATAAATAATTTTTATCAAAGAAAAACTAATATTTGATTATAAAAACAAACGAGACAACACCTAAATTGACTGTCAGGTAGATTTTTTTGTTACCATAAGTAACTTATATTTATATATGTGAAAATAGATGTCATAATAATATTGAATCTAAGAGGAATCATTAATAAAATGTTAGTGGGCTTGAAATTCCCATGTAATCTGTTGCATGGCATATCCATTCATTGGGATATCTGCTTCTAACACTGGTCTTGCCAAATTGTTAAGGGAATTTTGCCATCGGTTTGTCTGTTTAAAAGATTTGTTGGAACACCTTACACTGGAGAGTATAGTTCATCAAATTAGAAATGAAGAAGTATTAGGTTAGATTGACTGAAAAGTAGCCCCTTAGGCTGTTGAAAATCTCTCATTCTTTCCAACACACTTTTTGGGTAGTGCAATAATGTGAAATAGAAAAAGTAAGAAATACTGGAATATTTTACTGACCTGATCAGTTGGGTTTCATTTCGTAACTTGTAAAGAAATGGAAAAAAAGAATTACTGAAGAACTCAAAATCTGTGAGTAATTACATGAATAGGCTGGAAAAGAAAACAGTATGCAGCATCTGATTTTACTTTGGAAAAGTTGGAAGAAAAAAAAGCCACATGACTATTCAGTTTTGATCCCCTGAAAGCAAGTTTTGAATACACTGGCTAGTAGAGAAATAACTCCTGTTACCAGTTACTTAAGCTGGATTTTAGTCAATTGAAATGTTAAAAAAAAAAAACCAAACCAAAACAATTAAGGAGGGGAGGAGACATAAAGCAGAAATCATGGTAAGTTACTTTAGCCACTTGAAAGAATATTTTCAACATGATGTCATACTTGTGATTGAAAAAGATGATGGGAACATAAAGAAATAGTGTTTCTTTCTGAATTTGTAAACAATAATTTTTTCAATAATATATGGAATCATGATAACAAATATTTTGTTATCAAGCTATTGTTGAATAGTACTTTCTTCATCCTTTTAATTTTCTTACATACAAATTATTTTATATGGAATTAATTTTTCGTGTAATTTGTGGGGTTTTTACACAGTAATGAATAAGAGAATGAACTAGGAAAAGGTAAATATAAGCTAAAGATGGGGCAAATTGGCTGATATATATATCTCTGTGTGTATATGTGTGGATGAATGTGCCTTTCTACGTACATATACATATATACGTGATAAGATTCTCACCGTATTCTGAATAAGGGTACTTAAGGGCAATTATATAATGTTTACTATGTGTACGTGAATTGTGCACACATGATTATTCACCATTGACCACTTGGAAAGGTTCTTGGGGCTTGTGAGGGGCTTGTGAGGGAATGCAGAGATTCCTAATACTGGAATGAAAAATACCTGCCTGCAACTTGAGGTTAGTTACTCTCTGTGACTGGCATGTAACCCAACAGTAAATTTAAAGTTATATTACAAAGGCTAAACTTCTGCTAAATTTTGTGGGTTGTTAACTGCTCTAAAATAATAGTGAGGAAAAAAACCACCAGGAATTATTAGTTTGTATATTATAAATTCACACTATATTCAGTCCACAGCATCTTTGTTTCCTGCATGTTTTTCTGTTACACCCCCAACCCCAAAGACTCATCTTTTGACAATGGCCCTTCTTGGAGAAATTCTACTGCACTGATAGCTTGTCTGGTGTTGAATTATTGCCAAGGCCATCATCAGTTCCATTAAAATAAAGGTTACGAGGAGACAGGAGGCTGGCAACAAAAATGCTGCTGTAATTCTGGGGTCCTTGCCAGAATAAAATGTCCTTTGAATCTGAAGTTGTTTTTATGAGCACTGCTGAGATTTTAGGGTAGAACAGTTTTGGGATGCTTGCTTTTGTACAGAATGCTGTAGGAGCTATTTACCAAAAAGAGGGGGCTGCAAGAAAATGCTTTTACTTTGCGTTGTATCAGTCCTGTTGCTTATGAAAGATGGCATGTCAGATGGCTGACTCGTAGATGCTGCTTTTGAAGGAAATCACAAGAAAAGGAGTTGCTTTCCTGTCTTCTTTACAGGAAGTTTTTCCTGCAACCATACATAACCAGAAAAACCAGAAAATTCATGTGGCTGAGAAGCCGTTAGAGCCTTTCTCAGGTTATTTATATCTGCAAGTTTTATTTCCATGACTTTGACTTTAATAACAAAAATGCTGAAGCATTTGATAAATGGAACAGATCGTAAGGGAGTCAAAATTACAGTTCAGAAATAGGGCTGTCTCAGTGACAGTGAATTTTTGAAAATAATCTATAAACAAGTGTGCCCGTGCGTTGTAGAAACAGCTACTAGCCGGCTTTAAAGGATGGGGTGGGAAGCTCTCTGAATGTGACTATGCATCTGCTGCTAGGAACCAGCCACTTAGCTTAGGCAAATCAAATTATCTACAGTAATGTCTGTCTTGGCCTGCTAACAAGGCAGGTGCCTTTAATTTCCCATGAAGAGAGGAGCTGCAGGTTCTCTCTCTCCTCCTCCTCCTGCACCCTTTTCAAAAAGAAAAAAAGGAGAAGAAAGGGTTGCCAGTGCGTAGCAATGTTCTGTATGGAGCTGCTGTCAAAAGGAGTTACAGTTGTGCGGGTTGTGGAGTCTGCGGCTGGACGAGCTTGTCCGAGGTTCAGTCACTGCTCACAGGTTACCAGTTGTGTCCGGGCCTGTTACGACTGTCAGTTGGCTACATGTCTAAATTAAGGCTACAGATTGCAGTCTCCATTTTGCAAACAGTCTGTTTGGGGATGCTTCTTCTCAGAAGCCCCATTTATTCCTGAGATCATAGTTCTGTGATGCTGGTTTACTGCCATTTGCGCCTTTTACAGTATCAGGTATTTAATATTAAGGCGTGGCAGTAATTCTTTTTGCAAATGAGTGGGTGATTGTAATTGTTAGCGTGTTAATACTTACCGTGCTGTTAGTTTTGAAACATTTTTGATTTCTGTTATCTTTAGGCCTATACTTTTCATAACAGCAGTAGAGCTAACACTTCCTGGCCGAACTATATCGGCTTTAAGGAAGGCTGGATTGCCAGCTTTGTTTTGGAGTTTTAAAACTTACTTACCTTTACTATAATTTCTATAGAATTTTCCAAGCCTCAGATGTAGTAATGCAAAATATGTGTGTATATCCAGCATGCAAAGCATACCTACGCATGTACACAAATAGGGTTCATCCCTTCAGCCACCACTGAAGTGCATTCATCTTTAAATTGCAAGGTAATAACAGCTGGATAGGATACAAGACAAAGAACATTGCAGCAGATTGAAAGTGCAGAATAAATCATACATCATCCAAACACTAATTGCTCAGCTGGGAATATAAAGTGTAGAAGATGACACTCTGAGTGGAATTATGAACAACTGAAAAAAATTAAAGGGAAGGTGCATTTAAGAAATTGGAGATCGATGCCTAGTGTTTTTTACAGTGTCGATCAGGCATGGGTATTTAGTGCTCCTAGTAGTATATTGTACTTCAGGGGGAAAAAAAGGCTGCTTTTAATATGAAATTCTGTTTTCTTCTTGTGTGTGTGTGTTCTCCTTTTAGGAAGCTACAATATTACAAATGTCTTGCCTTCAGCTCCTGATATAGCTCAGTTTAAACAAGGAGTGAAATCAGTGGCTGGGAAACTTTCTGTACTGGCTAATGGGGTCATGACATCTATACAGGTTAGTAAAAATATTGCAATATATTAACCATCAGTTAAAGTCTTTTTGTACGGATTTAGTATCATGGATCCTGCTGTTGAATCATCTTTAGGGAGAAAATAATGAATTTGGTTTTGAGCTTTGTAGACCTCTCATGGTAGACAGTAGATCTTTATCCTTTTAAAAATATATCTATAGCTGATAGCTCACCTTCCTTAGAGTATCTTTTTTGCCTTTTCCCTTATACAGTTTATTTCTTTTCTTACAATTGAAACAAAAATTCCATAATGGAAGTTATTTGCTGTCACTTTTTTTTTAAAGTAATAATAGTTCATAACTCAGAATAGAATAGTTAGTTGGAAGGGACCTACAGCGATCATATAGCCCAACTCTTGAATTGGCTCTTTAACTGACTTGACAGTAATACCTTTGATCCATGTTTGTGTACAAAATTAAGACATCCTGGTCTCAATAGTGTAAAGCATGCTTCATGCTCCAGTTAGTTTGCGTTTCCTATATGAGGTCAGTGGGAGCTCTCGGGTGTTTGAAAATCAGGCTCATTATCCTGGAGTTTAACCGTAAACTCCAGTTCTTGGAAGCGCCGGTCAATTTTCTTTAAGTCTTTAAGAATTAAACTACTATTTATTTTACAAATGTAAGTAAAACTAATTTCTTTCAATGGAAAACATACTCATGTCTGTCTTTGTTTTACTTTTCTAGGATCGATATGGTTCATAACATCTTTTGTATCGACATAATTAAGTACACTAAAGAAGGATTAGCTCTTCAGCTACACGAGTAATCACACTGCTGATTCGAATGAAGGTTGCCTTAAGACTGTTGATGTTTTTACTTGTTCCAGCATTTTTGTTTCCTAGTGCAGCTTTCTGGCTCAGCCTCTTCTTACTGCTAGTTCATCTTTACAGAGCAGAAATCTTGTAGCAACTTGTTACATTGCATATGCTGCTTTTTTTTTTTTCCTCCTTTACGGTCTTGTATTTCTTAGTGACCTTAATGTTAGATGTTGGAAGCTTTATTTTATTACTGTTTTGGCTGTGAGGCAGGAAAGAGAAAGAAGGATGAACGCGTACATTGGAAATGGGGCTTCCTAACAGAAACCTCAGTGCAGTTGCATCCTTACTCACCAGTCATAACTTGTCTTCTGACTGTCTTACGAGCTGTGGAGAAGAAAATGTAAATTAAGCATATGCTGAGGTGGTATTTAGTGGACTGTAGCAAAATAGAGAACTAAGTTAAACCTGCACTTATCAGGAAGTAGAAGCTCTTGCAGTCATAAATAGATGTGCATTAAAGTGATGGGGAATTAGTGTTTTAAAACAATATTCCTGCTAGAAAATTGTATGCTTAGATGTGAGGTATGGAGAAGACAAGACACGTGGTATATTGAATAGTGGATTTCATCTTGTCATGGGAACAATCTATTTATTCCTAGTTTTGAAAGTTACAAAAAATTGCAATATAGAATCCTTAAGTGCTTTTTAAAAATCTGTATTGTGTACAAATTGGAAAAAAAATTAAAATATATACAGGACCTAATAGAGTAGTTAGTTAAATGTTAAAAATGTTTAGAACAATCTTAATGTTTTGATAAATTATGAAATACTGAATGAGGAAATGGTGGGGCTGTGTTTTAGACAGTCTAGAATTTATTGCTGATGACATCCTGTTTAAAAATGATTATGACCTTGAACGAAAAAACCTCACAACCAAGAATGAGCTCAAGTTAATTCTGTTTTGTAACTTTATTTCTTAATTCAAATTTTTAAACTGCTGATACCTAATAAAAACAATTGACATAAACTCATTTTTTAATGAAATTTCTATGTGCAGACACTAGTCTCCAGCTTTCTAAATACTGCCATCTGTATTCTGTCTCTACAGTTTCAATTAGGGAAACTAGCTTTTCTTATTAAATTGCTATAGTGATTTAGAAATCAAAACACAAAGGCTGGGCTGGAAAATAAGCTACTGTATTGAAATACTGTGTTGAAATACAGTTAGCAGTATAGCTGTATTTGGTTTTTAATTTCTAGCTGCGTTTTATATTTAACTCTTAGTTCTGCTAACTTTCTCTTGTGGCTGTTGTGTTTAGATTTATTAATCAAAAAATGATCTTTCTTTTTTGAGAGTAGTACAAGATGAGCATTTGTTCTGCTTAACTGTAGGGCATTACAATAAAAGACTTGCTTTGTTTTCTCCTTTCACACCCTATAGAGATGATTTTGCTAATACAACCAGAAAATATACGGGTCGGGGCTTGCATTGGTTTTCTCTAATTACAGGTAACGATTCTCAGTTTTCAAACTACTCTTTCAGTTAAGTCTACACACAGTAGTAAATTTGTTACAAGTAAGAAGTGGTCTGATTTTCAGAGTTGCGATATACCAACAGCATCCAGTGACTTGCAGAAGACCTGCTTCTCTGATAACTAGGCTGCATATTTAGACATTTGTGTATGGATGGAGTT
This sequence comes from Aptenodytes forsteri, assembly GCF_000699145.1. Classification (NCBI taxonomy): domain Eukaryota; kingdom Metazoa; phylum Chordata; class Aves; order Sphenisciformes; family Spheniscidae; genus Aptenodytes; species Aptenodytes forsteri. Next base: position 9,726,223 of record NW_008795252.1, on the reverse strand, counting down.
GCTTAAATTAAGACAGTGAAGCATAACAAAATGTAGTCCTGTCACCTCCCGTGGTTTCTCATATAGGAAAGTGTATGTGAGATCCCCTACACTGAAATAATTGTGTGCATTTTTTATGCATCATTGCAATACAGAGAACTGCTCACAGATGGAAAATATGAAAAATTAGTATTTTCAGTACAAAGTAAGAAGTTCTAGCAGGAAACAACTATGGGGTTATCTTAAATGCCATAAAACGTGCAACTCTAACAGATGTATAAACTTTTTCCTTTTTGCTGCAATCTGAAGATTACATCACAGCGTTCTCTTACTGGTGAACGACAATTCAATATTTTCAGGAATATTGTGCAGTTCAACATAAATTGGATTTGTTGTTGCAGATTCTTTATGGCAACCTGTGTACTGCTAATACGTTCTCTTGACATTCTCTTGACACAATGGCTGGATGAATAGCTCTTGACCCCCAGTACACCTATTTGTGTCTTTAATAAACCCATGAGCTGTCACTGCGTTTTATCAAATAGAGGTGGGGAGGGGTTGCCATGTACACTGGAAGAGCCAGCTTTGACTCCTCTAGTCTCCTGGGACTTCAGGATGCCATGGCACCTCTGATCCTGCAGGATTTGATTGGACTGGGTCAAAGGGAGAAAAAGTCTAAACTTAAAATGAGGTTTGCATTCCTGCTTTCTTGTGTGTCCTTTTCCTGTCTCTCATCTTTTGCTTTCAAAGACGTTTGTCAGCCTCTGATAAGAGGGGCAAATGACTGATGCCGCTGCAAGCATCACAGGTTTTAGAATGCATGATAAAACCATGTATTGGATCTGTTTTTCTGACAAGTTTGCAAGTGAAACTTGGCACTGGTCACCAGTTGCATTTTTTTGCAGTTCTTCCCTTAATCCTCTCTTACTACAGTTACACATCTTGCTTTTTCAAAGCTGGAACTGAATGATGGCAGCAGCAGCTGTGAACCATTCAAGCTAAACTTTCCTCCTCTTAAAGTCCAGTAAGGATACTGCATATAAGGGGAGGGGAAAGAGGATTATTTAATACTTTATATTTCAGAGAGTTTATTTTTGTAGGTTAAATTGAAAGGGCTAGAAAAATGTTTAAAGTTAGTTGTTAAAACACCAGAACCAGCATTAATTCGATGCAGAGACCTGTACTCTCCTTCCCTGAGTAAACTGTGAAGGGTGGAGGGGGGAATCTTGTTACCGTCTGTTTCTCTTGCTTTTTGCAAAATGGGAAATGCTCAATGCTGTCGTTCTGGTCTGCTTCACATTGTTCCACTGCTGGGAGAAGCAATTCCAGAGCCATTTTGATGCTGATTTAAGCTTTTTGTTTTAGAAGGATTTTGTAGTGCAAGAGTGGGCTGAGTGACTCCATAGCATAGGAGTCTGTAAATGTCGCTTTAGCTATGTGTATTTTAACACTGCTGTTGTCCTGCTCTTGAGTCAAAGAAGTCTAGCTGTCATTGTAAATCAAGGGTGAAGCTGAAGACCATGTAAAATGGTGTGTGCTTGGTTTGGTTTTGAGGGACTTTTACACAAATTAGCTTTTTTGCATATCCATGCATATGAGACTGGATTCTCTTTGATCAGTAATGGTCAAACTGGTGTCCTACAGACCTGGAGGTTGCTGAGGTGGTACAAAGCGGAAAAATTGCATTCATCCTTTGTCCTGCTGCTCACAACTTCAAAGGCAGTAGCACTGCCTTTGTCTTCTTGCAAGATCAGCTGTAACTGTCAGAGTGTGTTACTTTTAGTGCTTTCAATTTAAATTTGCTCTTAGTGTCTATTTTTTAAAACCTTCAAAGGGAGCCCAGCCATGTGGTCTCCCACACAAAGCAGTATGGTCTCATAGTTCTTTTTCAACTTTGATTTCTGTGAGACTTTTCCTTCCCTTTATGTGGTAAGCACTGTTGCTTTCTTCCCAAGAAGATGTGGAAACAGAACTGTAGCCCTGTTGAAGCAGTCCAGAGAGCCTTGTGGTGCTTGGTGGGTAAGTAGAGGGTTGTGTCTGTCCTGTTTGCAAACTATGCAAGAACAGTTTGGCCTCCGGTTTGCAAGCCTCTAAGGGTGCACCTTCTGCAACAACCTGCTTGTTTTTAGAGAGAAAAGGAGAGGAGCAGTAGAAGACTTGGAACTTCTTTCCGCTTTCAGCTTGACTTGCAGCTCCGTACTGAAGCTCTGCAACACTTATTTGTAGCTTTGGATTTTGTGTGGTTAGTCTGACCTTTCTGTTCAGTTGTCTCTAAGAGCAGGTTTTGAACTTAAAGGTAACTATTTGTGTATCCTAGCTAACAAGAGTTCAAATCAGTTGCCTACTTACAGACATCTGTTGCCATTAGAGAAGTCCTAGCATACCTTGCCTGATCGCTGGCTGCAACACCAGAAGGTGTGGGTCTCCTGTAGTGCTGCATCATCAATCGCGAACACAAGGGCATCTAAAGTACCTACAAGTGGGCACCTGGTTTGGGCCCCGTGTAGCTGCTTTACATGGAGCAATATGGATATCTACTCTCCACCATTTGTACTGATGCTCCATATGCTTACAGCATGAACTCCTACATTTTCTCTTAACTGGGAGATTGGTATGGAAGAGCTGTGGCTTTCCTCGGTGAGGGGTGGAGAAAATAATTGTTGTTGACGGGCTGGTTTGGGAAGGCATACGGCGGAAGTGTGTGAGACAAGATGGCAGAAGATTTGGGTAGGCAGGAGGCAGGTTTGGTGATGAGGACATGGAGATGTTCCCATCCCAACACTGCAGGATCCTATAGCGTGAGAACAGGATTCTGCAGTCTGAAGTTCAAGTCAAATGCTTTATTGGTTCATCAACTCATGAGCCAATCAATATAAAACAGCATTTGTATTTATAAATTGATGTGGTTTTCTCTTGGTTTCTGTAAGATCAAAGATCTTCGACCTTCAGCAGCCCCACAACAGAAGGGTCCTCTGAGAGACCAGGCAAGGTGGACAGCTGTTTAATTTCTTCCGTCTGCAAGGCAGCTATACCAAAAGCCCAGCAGTACCCTTTTGGGTCCTTGAAATACCCTCTCCTGAGGTAGTCTATGCCAAGGATGCACGGAGCCTCTGGGCCAGTCACAATGGGGTGCTTCTGCCACTCATTCCCAGTTAGACTTACTTCAGCTTCCAATACAGTTAGCTGTTGGGATCCCCCGTCACCCCAGAAATACAGATGGGTTCTGCCCCTGTATAGCTTGATGGCATTAGGGTACACTGTGCACCGGTGTCTGCTAGAGCCTTATAGACCTGTGGGTCCGATGTGCCAGGCCACCGAATCCAAACAGTCCAGTAAACCCGGTTGTCCCTTTC
>NW_008795252.1:9716994-9720745 GCF_000699145.1 Aptenodytes forsteri | reverse complement strand
CAGCTTCTTGTGCACCTCCAGCCTTCTCAGCCGGTAGAGCATGGGAAGCTGAAAAGTCCTTGGCTAGTGTAAGCACTGCTCAGCAACAACTAAAACATCGGTGTGTTATCAACATTATTCTTATCCTAAATCCAAAACACAGCACTGCACCAGCTACTGGGAAGAAAATTAACTCTATCCCAGCTGAAACTAGGACAACTGGTTTTTCAGAACTGTATAGCTGCAGTGGAGGGTGGTGAACTGAGGGGGGCAGCTGCTGGAGTGGGCTTTCCCAGAGAAAGAGAAAAGAGAATGAAGGTGATCACAGCAACCTGGCTTCAGACCCAGGGCAATGCTCATCAAGGCTGGGTTTTTCTTAGGGGAAAGAGCTCTTCCTCTCTTCCCCAGCTTGGCTGAATTGAGAAATAAACAATTTGCTTTTGTCTGATTCTGATTAACAGAAAATTGTCTTAATTTTAAAAATAAGTCGATGTTTGTCTCTAATTTTTTGCTGTCTGAAACCCTTTGCTAAATTCAGCGAGGAGGAAATCAGACCACTGACACCCCCCCAGCTATTTTAGTTTCTTTATAAACTCAGGACGGCTTTGCTCTGAGCTGTATTTTAGAGGTGCTCCACAGACCTACCTGGCAGCTGTTACAGACACGGAGACAAAATGCTGCCATCACGTCTGAGGGAAGTTTTCTGATGTCCCAGCCTGCCGGATCTGCTTTTTATTAGGGATGACTGAATTGTGGGTACTGAAGCAGCAACATCCAGTTATCCAGTGGACCTAAGGAAACCTGCACATTGCTGTCCTGCTTCTATAAATACTACTGAAAGTAGGATCTCACTGCGCTGAGGGAAGTCTCTCCTGAGACATGACGAGAGCTCCAGTTCACCTCTGAAGACCAGTGCTGAAGATAAGCACCATCACCGTTACCTGGTTTGTGAAGGCCAGATGAAGAACTTACACAGGCCATTGTAGTGTTCCCAAACCCCTGCTTTCAACTGTCCTTGGAATGTGAAGGAAACCTGTGATTATAGATCTGAAGGGGCAGAATTAAGGCACATAACAATGATAAAGTGAAGCCAAACATCCTGCTCTTGGGGAAAAAAAAAGTGTGTCTGTAAGTTTATACTGAAAATACCTCTTTTCTGCAAAAATAAGACATATCTGAAGGGAAAATGTAGGGGACGAAAAGAGGGTTTGGGTACTTCTGGGTAAAATAATGTTGAAATGATTTTTCTTTTTATTGCATGAAGTCCTTAAATCCTTCAGACCCATCTTGGCAGTTCCTGACTGGAAGCAGAGGTGTGTTACGTGCTGCTCAGGGTGGGAGAGGTGCTCGTGCGGGGGAATAAAGGGCCCCCACGCACAAGATAGTTCTGCTTTGCGTGGTCTCCAGGGTTTGGGTGTAGTGGTGTGGTGTTTGGTTTTGTTCTTATAGCTGAAAAGTTTATTAAAAGGTTTTCAGGAAAATTTCAGCTTAGATAGTCTTGCCTGTGTTGTAGCTTAGAGGTATGAACTGCTGTGGTCATTTTAAGTGCTAAGTCAATTGCCAAAATAATTATTTAAATCATAGCATTATTACCTACAAGTATCCAACCACATTAAAAAAGTAAAGGAAGTTTCCTATTACAAAGTTATTCAGTGATTATTTTCTGAAATTCAGTGTGGTATGAAGATGTTGAAACCTTACCAAGCTGTTTGCCTGAGTCTGGGAAATGGGTCAAGTCTTATTTCATCTTACTGAAGTAGGATTTGAGGTTAAAAATTTTTAAAAATATTAGCTATGCTAATTCCTGAAAACCACAAAATGAAACCAGTCTGCTCTGATGAACAAACCAATTGAAAAACAAAGGAGACAAAATACATCAACAGCATGCAAATAACTAGGATATTTCTTTTGCTTTATGATTCGTGAGACATTGTCAGTGAAACTGGGGGAAATTGATTTAAAATACATAAAAGCAAATGTTGTTTGATCCCCCCCCCCGCAAGGCGCACCTTATTTGTGTCTTTCATCCTACTGACATTTCTACCAAAGGAATGCCAAGCAGTTCAGCTGGCCAAGATGGGGCAATACTTGATTAAAAGGCGTGCGTGATAGCTTGTCCGGACTCTGGCATCCCACTTCTGTTTGGTGAACGTCTCATCCTCTTGCACAGTGTTTTTCCGAGGGACTTCTCTGTCACCGAGTGGCATTGCCAGCAATCTGCCTCGCACTCCTTCCCTGGGAAGGGAGCGAGTTTTGTGAAGCCTCTCTTGTTTTGGTCGGGTTTTTGACAGCTGCTTGTTTTCTAAATGCAAGTGCTGGGAAGCGACGGCCATGGTGGGAGGGGGCTGCGCGGCTGAGGGTGGCTGGGGTCATTCTAGGCTGCCAGGGCTGGAGGGAAGAAAACCGCTCCTAGAAGGATGCGCCTCGTCCTCCCTGCACCTGGCTGGAGTGATGCCGGGGGTGTCTGTCACGGGAGCTCCCCAGAGGAGCTTTTAGCTTGGTGCCGGGCAATGGGAGGACCTTGGAGGTAAGGATGAAAGACTTTGTGCTCTGGCAGTCATTTGCAGCCTTTCTGGCAGCTCTCGCCCAGCCACCCTGGGCTTGTGTCCTCCCGCCTCCCTGCCTTGGGCCTTCTGCCACAGCAAAAAGACAGACCATGACTGGAAACCCAGGACAGGGCGTCAAGGCAGGGAAGGACCGACAGCTGACTGGTCCTGGCCTGAGAAACACTGAAGATAGGGGCTCGAGAGCCTCCGGGTTTGAACCGGTTTCTGCCAGAAGTTGCTGAAAACTGAGCAGAAACCCGGGAGGTGAGCAGATGGGCAGAAACGAGCAGTGGGCATCAACCCACCAAACTGGACCCTCATCTCCAGAAGCAGAAGGTCCGGAAAGAGCATCATGGGCAAAAACTGGCTTCCACAAACTTCCCTGCTCATCCTCTTCACTTTGCAACCTCTTTATCCTTCCTCGCGGGACAGTATTGACTATGTCCTGTGTCCCTCAGAAATTTTACCTCCTCTGTCGTGTTTGCTCACATCGCCTTCTCCTCCTCTCCCCCCCCCATCTTTTCTCTGTCTAGTGCTATCTGTGCTCATCTCTCAGCAATCATTTTTTCCAGTTAGGCGACGCTAGCTTTTGTAGCCTCTGACGTCCTGTTCTCAGCACTTCTTTCGCTTGTCCTTTTTTGCTTTGTTTCTTTCCCCTCAAGTAATTTGCCCTGTGGCTATTTTTAACATTATGAAGCCAACCCTTTAAGGCACTGTGTGTATTTATAGTGGTTTGTTTTCTCCCGTTCTTTAATGACATTAATACCACTTACTAATACCAGTTTCAGTTCTGTGCTCAATTTCTCTTCGTTTTCTGAGACCTAATAGACGAGTGCAAAATTTCTTCATGAAAATTGTTGTCTACAAGTTTTCAGAAATACGAGGGCTGTTTCCACCATGGCAGCAGGAGGCCTCCAAGCACGTATTAGTCATAGGGACCTCCCTCCCTGTTCCCAGAGTTACGGAGATGTGCTCCTGTCAACCACATGGCTGGTATGGGGTGAGATCGCAGCTGAGGTTGGTGCCTTGTCTGGTGGCATGGATGCAGGTGAAACCTGATGAAGAACACCAGCTCCCCCCTCACCTACGCCCTTTGCTGGTTATTTTGATGTTACGGTGCTAGTCCTGCTGTCAGCACCAACTAATTCAACTTCTGTTGTGGTTTAACCTCAGCCGGCAACTGAGCACACACAGCCGCTCGCTCACTCCCCCCCCACCCCAGCGGG
>NW_008795252.1:9714170-9716931 GCF_000699145.1 Aptenodytes forsteri | reverse complement strand
ATAATAAAAGAATATACAAAGCAAGTGATGCATGATGCAATTGCTCACCACCTGCTGACCGATGCCCATCCAGTCCCCGAGCAGCGGTCACTGCCCCCGCAGCCAACTCCCCCCATTTATATACTGAGCATGACGTCACATGGTATGGAATGTCCCTTTGGCCGGTTTGGGTCAGCTGTCCTGGCTGTGCCCCCTCCCAGCTTCTCACTGGCAGGGTGTGAGAAGATGAAAAGTCCTTGACTAGTGTAAGCATTACCTAGCAACAACTAAAACATTGGTGAGTTATCAACATTGTTCTCACACTAAATCCAAAACACAGCACTGTACCAGCTACTGGGAAGAAAATTAACTCTATCCCAGCCAAAACCAGGACAAATTTATTCTCCCAAATGACTAGTTCCAGCTCCTCCACCTGCTGAGGATGGATGGAGAGCTGAGGCCCTTGGGCACTGTGGCTATAGGTATCACTCATACTGATGTGCGCCATGGACCAGGCATCGCTGTTGGGATTTGGTTTGGGATCGACACCTCGGGTTGGTGTCTGAGCTCCCTTCGCAGCCGTCAGAGACCCAGGCGCTGGGCCCATGGGAGCAGCCGGCTGGTGAGCCGTGGTGCATTTGTATTTGGTCGGTGTTGCCTGGGTCTTCTCCAGCTGGAGAGGGAGCTGGGACACTGCTGCCCCAAGCTCCATTCCCCAAACTCCTTAGTTTCTTCCTGCACAGCCATTAACTTGTGCTGCTTTGAACAGTAAATGTTTCCACGAGGAAGTAATAATACAATCATACGGGATGCCTGGCACTGACCTTTATTTAGCTGTGGTGAGACTGAGTGTGGGTCTGGGTGCAGCCAGGGCATCCTGCAGCTCACCAAACTGCTGCTTGCCTCACCCCATCTCCCAAAATCAGCCTCTCCCTGCTGCTCCTGGCTTCCTCCTGCCTGTGTTTCTTCTGCCTTGCTGGTAATTGCTTTTATGATACGTACACTGGCGCTCACTTCTGTCTGAGGCTGTCTGAGCTTTGTTTTATGGCCGCTGCAATATGCAGGAATGGAGCCACAGCGTTCGGGCGGGGAAGAAGCCTCAGCCTCAGGATCTCATTCTCTCGGCTTTGATGGAAAACAATCATAGAATCATAGAATCTTTCAGGTTGGAAAATACCTTTAAGATCATCAAGTCCAACTGTTAACCTAGCACTGCCAAGTCCACCACTAAACAGTGGTTTCTGAAAGCTATTACACACCCAGTCTGCACATTTCAAATGCAAATAAAATGTGCTTGCCTGAAACGAGACACTGAACGATGTGATGGGCCAGGGAGGTGGCAGAGCACACACCTGAGGCTTGAGAAAATAGGGAGTGGGCAGAAATGTTTAGAAGTAAGGCATTACTTAAGCGTATAACTGATATATAACTGCATAACTGAGATATAACTGCTGTTCTAATCAAATGTGGCTAATAGAGGAGAGCTGACGCAGCAAATCAATAGCAAGTATTTACAGCAGCTTTTTGCCTCATCTCAAACATCACCCTCTCTGGCTTTTTTCTCTTTTTTCTAAGTTTTCTAAGCATCCATGGAAATATAGTTTAATACTTTCTTCTCCCCCTTTCTCCCAGTGAAAGCTGCAGCACTCCACCTTTTGCGAGCTGGATGTGCGAGCATCTCCCCAGCTTGCAGCAGGTTTCTGCAGCCTGGGAGGTGGATTTGAGCAGCAGTGAAGACAGCAAGCGTGCAGGAGTGTGGAGCTCCTCGTCTTTGCCAGGCAGAGCAAGCAGAGCTGGGTTGCAGCCTGGTTTTCTTCAGTCTTGGCTCCTGCACCGGTCTAGATTAATGCACTTTTTGTTCCCCCCAAAGGAAAAGGTTGGTATGAAGTCCAGACACCTCGGGGAATGAACAAATGGCGTCTGCTCTGACTCATTCCCTGGACACACTGGCCTATCTTCATCGATGAGAGAGCAAAAGCTACCTCACTGATTTCAGAGAGTCGATGAGATGCCATGAGTGCGTGGGAGAAGAGCCGCAGCCCCCATCGCCCTGACGGCAGCAGATGAGCGGCACAGAGTGAGGTCTCAGGCTATAGGGGAAGCCCCTCTCCAGTGAGGGGGCACGTACAGGTGGTTTAACTCCAGCTGCAGCCTTTCCTATGGCAGACTTAATACCAGAAATACCGAGGGAAGGGAGGAGTTTTCTGAAACGTTACAGAATTTCAAGCAAAATGGTGCATCATTTTTGGGAAGCATCAAAACCATGATGTAAATGCTAATAAATATGAGTGAGTGCAGGCTTTTGTGGAGACCGGTGGGCCCATCGAGCAGAGCAGTGTATACAGAGCTATGCGAATAATTCTCTTTTTTAATTAGTTTGGAAAAAAATGGAGAAGAAAAGTTTTATTCGGACTCAAAGCAATTAAAATATCAGGTGAAAAACAACAAGTAAATAAAATGTTTTGGATCAAACTAAATACCTTGTTCAACCTGAGAGGCGATGCTTTCTTTCAAGTCCGAGACCTTTCAGTTGAAGGACATCTTAAATGCACTTAAATGAAAACGAAAAAGACTGATCAAAAACACCAGGAAGAAATTCTCTTTTCTCTGACTCTTCCCTTTTATTTCTCTATTTGTTTTTTTGGCACTAACAGTCTGGAATCCACAAAATGTTTTGTTGGCATCAAATCTGTACTTTGTGTTGGTTAAAGCTTCTTCTGGGTTTGGGGGGGGGGGGATTGTTGTTTTTTTTTTTTTCTTGGCCTCTCCCTCACTATGTGCG
>NW_008795252.1:9699534-9713321 GCF_000699145.1 Aptenodytes forsteri | reverse complement strand
ATTGTTGTTTTTTTTTTTTTTCTTGGCCTCTCCCTCACTATGTGCGCAGGGTAAGTTACAGCCCATTTCCCAAACTGCTTCCAGTCTTCCTCCTCCACTGGTACAGGAGAGGAGAGATCCCCTCGCTGGGAATGCGCGGGTTGAAGGGGAGGCCCTAACCCCGACGCACGGCAGGGGGAAAGCCCAGTATCCCCACATAGAAACAGGAAGCTGTAGCTAAGATGTCTGGAGCGGGCTCCCACGCTTGATTCCTGCCCGCTTGGGTCAGGATGGAAACCCACACCCTGCTCCAAAAAATCTTTTACTTAATTAAAAAGGAGCCTCAGAGATGGGTGGGAGAGAAAAGAAATAATTGGGATGCCTCAGCCATGCACTCAGCAGCCAAAAGGGGGGGGGGTCAGCTTCTGTCCCACGTCTGCACCAAGGGGCTGCTGCGGGCGAAGCAGCAGAGCCAGGAGGAAGAGGAGGAGGAGGAGGAAGGGCATGATGCTAAGGCATGAGTAGCAGGGGGTGCCTGGGCAAGCAGCCCCACAGGCACGCTGGTGAGAGCGGATCTGGTTTTCCCTGGCCGGAGCAGCTGGGCTAACTGGAGATCCCCCGCCCACGGATGCTTCCTGTGGCACTGAGCCACCAATTCAGCAATTCCCTCAGAAGCAGATAATAAAATCCCATCTCTCCATCTAGGCCCGGGGCTGGCGTGAGGTCGGGTGCCCGAGCAGGTCCACGGCCTCGGAGGTGGCCTTGGCAGGAGCTACGATAACGGCATTGGGTCCGGGCACCGCGGTGCGGCCGGTCTGCGTGTGCACACACAGCGCATTAAAGCCAGCCTTTATTTGCACCGGTCAACAGTGTTTGCAGTTTCTGTTTGTTTTCAGCTCAGGCCAAACGGTATCCGCAGTCTGCCCAGGTGAGCTGGTAGCGCTGTGGGTGTAAAGAGCTCGCTGCACCCACACCTGGAAGGGCTGCTCCAGCTCCGGCTCCAGCAGCCGCAGCACTGGCAGCCTTTCCATGCGTTGCCCACGGTTGGCCCCTAAGGCTTTTTGACTGTATTATATTTTAATTGCCAGAGAATTCAGCAGGGTATTTGGAGAGTGGAGAGTAATAAAAAGCTAACTTAAAAGAGTATGTTAGCTGACAATAAAGATAATGTCACTTCCTAAACGTTTCTTTCAAGGCCCCATGTTTTACAACAAAACTAATGCTTAAGAAATTCAGAGTAGGGGAACATAATGAAGATACACAACAAAAACATCCAGTACAGTATCTTGAGTGAGATTCCTGTCACGAGAGTATTTACATTATGCAAAATATAAATTTTTACTAAAAATGAATTTTAAAAAAACCTCACACTCGTAGTTAAGGAAATAACTTAAAATGAATGTAACTAAGGGTTACTTCTGCCTGAGCCTCTACAAAACCTGCAGCAGCAAGGTTAATGTTCTGGTTCCCCACAGCTCTTCTTGCTGTTCAGGCAGTGTGTTGCTCACCCATTCTGCAATGGCCACAACCAGGAGAGCTGCATGTGCAGAGCCCAGCCACCCCAAGGGGTCCCAGCTGACAAAGAGAGGTGAGAAGGGGCAACCAGCTGCTGACACAGCAGGTGCCTGGTTGGGTTTTTCCTTTTTTCCTTTTTTTTCCCATCAGCAAGGTTTTAAGCTTTTTCCTCATCTTCCTGGCGTGAGGGTCTCCAGGTAAGAGAATGAGCAGCTCTGCCCCCCCAGCCCAGACTGCTTGTTGCAGGGACATGGCCACTGTGGCTCGTCCCGACAGCAAAAGGGTGTCCTGTAATGGAGGTCTATCGGTGGCACCCAGTGTGATTTTTGGCATAATCCGCCCACGGCGTACAGAGCTGCATCCGTATGCCATGAGGTGGGTGACATCTCCACCAAGGGTGGGACGGGTGTTTTTGAGCACATCCAGGCAAAAGGCGGTGGCATGGCCAAAGCAGCACAGGATGAGAAAGCTGTGCACGAGCTTGGGTGCTCGCAGGGGAAGGGTTCCTGGAGCCAGGTGGGGTCAGAGTGGCTACTTGCCCCCACCCATGTCCAAAGAGGCACCTATCCCTGGGTCTGCGAGGTCTGTGGGGAGCAAATTCTGTGCCTTGGGCTGCTGGGATGGGCAGGAGACTCTCAGGGGCCTGCTCTGCTCCAAAAATTGGTGGTCAGTGACAGGCAGGGTCTGCCGAGGCAGGTTTTGCATGTGCTTGGTTTTCGGGAGCGTGCTTGGGAAGGTTCGTGGGCTTGTTGGGTTAACTGCAAGTCTGCCGGGATGAGTACAACAGCACCATAGTGCCTTGTATCAAATGGCTTGCTCTTTTAATTCCAGGTTTTCCTAGGTTTTAAAATATTTCTGCAAAGCCTTTTGTTGCAGCTTTCTGTTTCCTTCTCTTGATAACTGAAACTGCTGGGACTTTGCATAGAAAGTATGTGCGGTACAGCCGCAGAGTAGCAAAACTCAGCAGGACTCATCTGATAAAGCAGCAGCTTCCCCCAAATCAGGCTGAGGGAAATCGCTTTTTGACTGGGGCTTGTCACTGTTTCTCTTTAATTTGCAAAGTGCCACATCCCAAGGACCATCTTTTCTTCATCAAACACTCAAAATGTTATGTCAATATTTTCACGTAAAACCAGGCGTTCCTGGTTTGCACGTCTTGGAAATAAGAAGTCTACATTTTTGTGGAGACATGGACAGGTTTCATCTCGATCTGGCTACCTGTTCAACGCGAGCCCTGTTTAGCTGGAGTACCCCTTGGTTCCTTTGCCAAATTACTCTGTTTTCTCTCCTCCCTTCACTTTCCCCAGGACATGGAGGCGTTTGACCTAAAACCTCCCTGCCACCCCTCTGGGTTGGGACCTGAGGGTGACCTGACCTTGGGCCACCCATGTGTTGCTGCCGGTGGACACGGCTGTGCCTCTGGCCAGGTGGGGGCTGGGGGGGTGCAGCCGTGCCGCTCGAGTGCCACGGTCTCCACTCCCACCTACATTCAGTCATTAACCGTCCCGGGGCTGCGCCCACCAGCGGTTTGCCGGGAGGCCTCGCTCCTGCCATCATCCCAGTGGGGTGGTGACGGCAGCGCGTCAGCGGTTTCCTGCGCCATCTCAGCTGTTTGGGTTGGCAAGTCCCGGCTTGCCGCAGTGAGCTCCAGGTGTTTATGTGGGGGTGTAACCCATCGGTGTGCCTCTCCCCCAAAATGTCCCTGAGGAACGCCCTTCCCACCCGCTTCCTTGGCCTTCCCGGCAAGGGCCACGGTGGCCGCTTCTTGTTGGCAGCACTCGGCCTCGCCGCTGCCTCTGGCTCGTTTCGGCCTCCTCACACAGGGGTGTCCCTACTCTGACACAGATGCGAGTGCTTAATTGCTCGCGGCTCATCGCTGGCCGCGTAAGGCGCCCGGGGGTCCTGCGGGCGGGAGCGGGGCCGCGGTGCCATGTGCTGCTGGAGCTGCCCGGTGTTTGCTGCAGATGCCAGGACGGCAAAGGAAGCAACACCGTGCTGGGTACAAGCAGCTCTCAGGTACAGAGCAGGCGTTTTGGGTTTTTCAGAGTTGATTTGGGTGGGTTTCAGGTACAACCTCTACAGAGATAGGTCTCCATGTCACTTTTTAAGAGTGACTTATTTTTCTGCTAGTTTTTCCACAGTGGGCATCTGGTTAAGGCCATCCTGGCATCGATGGCCCTGCCGTCACCTGTGTGTGGGCTGTGGTGCCTGCTCAGCACTGCCGCCTGGCTTTCCCTCAGGGAAACCCCCCCGAAAACCAGTGCTGCCCTCTCTCCAGCATGGGGCCAGTGGGCCAAAACAGGCTGTCTTGCAACATGATTTCCTACGCTCCTGGAAATGATGAGATAAACCTTCAGTGGGAAGGAAATACAGGATAAAACAGGCACTTCGTGATCCCCAGCCAGAGGCGTTTGGGAAGACAGATCTGAGCTGTGGTAGGTCAGTCATACGCTCTTCATTTCATTTCCGTGACCATAACATTGCATCATGGAGCCAATCTAGGTAGCGCTGCAAAGTGGATAATAACGATTAGTTTTACAAACGGAGAGCCTGAAACCACTTTGGAGGCACAGATGTGCAAATATCTGCTTATCTAAAGCGAATATTTAATTTTCCATGAATAAATTTGGGAAGCCTGTAATGAGAGCTGGCCTGAACTCAATGGGTTGTACTTTCCAGAAGGCAAAGGCAGTATATTCTTAAGTGGGTTACGTTCAAATGTTTAATACTCGAATTACTCAGATAAGGGGAAGGGTGTCACTTTTTGTGAGAAACTCCTTTGAAATCACCCTATTTTGTGTCCAAAATATATAAACCTTTGAGCCGTATGTGGTTTTGTGGCTGCACCATTGGCCATCCCAGCTGATGCAAAGATAGGTGACATACAGCGAATTTGGGCAAGGGGCTGAGGGGGAGCCCGGCCGTGGGAGGGCACGTCTGCTGGAGGGACTGCTTCAAGCACTCCTGGCTTCTTTTCAAAACTGACTGGCTTTTGAGATGAAAATGTTCAGTTCCTCAGTTTGCTGTATCAAAGCAGGGTTTTGGAGGATGGGTGAAGACCAAGCAAAGCCTCTGGGTTTCTGTTATCGGCACGCACAGTACTGAAGGAGAGGAAGTGCGGTGGTGGCGGTGGTGTGGAGGAACTACTGGCAGCCGCCATCATAACGTGAGGCTGTGCTGACCACATGTGGCGGTGGGGCTGCATGTGAGCCGGTGAAGTATTTCATCCTGTTTCGGATGCGGGTGAGGGTGAGAGGTGGGAGAGCTGACATCCCGCTTGCCTTTTGGACCAGGGCAGGCTTCATGCCACGGCTCGCTCACAAAACAGGGATGCCTCAGCGTGCACGGTCTTGCGCTGTGGCTGGGCACACGTGTCTGGCTGGCCCTGCACCTGTCCTCCATGGTGTGGCGGGGACACAGAGCTTCTGGGGGGGGGGATGGTACCCCGTGGGCATGGGGGGGCCACCAGGCACCGGCTTCCCCTCATCAGGCAAAGCCATGCACAGAGATGGGGGCGGAGGCACTCCATTCTCTTGGAGCCTTTCCTTATTTGTTTCAATCATGACAACATGATTTACTTTATCTATAAATATCCCTCTGGCACAGGGAATAACGTGCCAGATGACATTTTCCAGATGGTCTCAAGTTCATGGGCGAGGCAATCCCCTGGCATCATTAGAAAAGGGAAGAAAATGTGACCTGCAAACCCGCACACCATTTCGCAGGCAACTTTAAAATAATTTCACGTCCATCCCTGCTCTCAGGACAGAGCAGAAAGAGCCCGTTCCCCGCATTTTGACAGGTGGTGCAATCCCCCAGCTGAGACCCAACACCCCTTGAAATCCACACTCTGCAAAAAGCCTGTCAGGCAGACTGGAGTCAGTGGCCTTTCTCCTGCCTTTTTTTCCCCCCAACCCTTTTCTTCATTTTTCTTCATAAAAAATGCTTTTCCTTAAAGGTGTGGGGGGATTTGAGGGATAAGAAACTGAAAACTTCGCTGCTGTTCTTTATTATGGTTTGGGTTTTTTTTAAATTTCTTAAACTTGTTTCAAGACTAAGAGCTATTCAAGGCAGGCATTTAAAAGCTACCATTGCAGTTCAAAATGCCCTGTATTTTTTCAAGGCCTTTGGAAGGAGCATCCTGACCAGGCAGCGCCAGCGGACCATGCCATCGTTAGGTGCCATTAAGTTGTTTAGATGAAGCGATCTGCCTCCTGCGGCTGGACAGGCAGGATCACCCAGGGGTCCCACAAAGCTGCGGGGCCAGGGGGGCGAGCGCCAGAGCTGGAGAGCAGGGCGCCATGGGAAGGGCTGAGCGGGAGCATCCCGCGCAGGAACCATGTGCTTCATGGGGTGATGGACCAAGCCATGTGCGACGAGTTGTCCTGTCCCTGCACGGTGTGCCCGGGGTACCCGCTGGGCAGGCAGGGTTGCTGCGAAGGTGCGCTGCAGGGGTCGGTGGGGTACGTCTGCAGCTGCTGGCCGGTCGCTCAGAAAGAGCTCGGAGCAACCAGAGCAACTTCGTGGGTAGGCTCTTGCGGGTGGATGTTACTCCACAGAGAAGGGACAGTCCATCAGAGTGGTGAGGAGACCTGGGATCTGCAGCGGCAGGGACTGAGCAGCTGCTTTTGCCAAATGAGCCAGGCGCATCATACAGGTGTGCAGCAGCTTTGTGCTGACTGCAGGAAGTCGGGGCACTAAATACAGCACACAGGCCAAACCCTGGCCTGGCAGAATAGTCAATATTTTGTGCAAATCTGAACACTTTTTTTTTTTTTTACAATAATAATCTATTGATTGGTTGAGTTATTGGGAAAAAAACCCAGGTGAGACGATAGCTTGAAACAAGTACCCCCTTAGTAAGTCCCTCCAGGTGGCTGAGCTCTCACATCTAGGCTTCCAGCCAGGGTGCAAACCTTGTTCTGACATCCAGCCTGCGGAGCCATCGGCATCTAAGAGAAATCCTTGGTGTCCAAAATTAGGAAGCTACTAGCTGGGAACCAAAGATGTCCATGCACCTGAAATGATTTAGGTATCCTCAAAGCCTCAGGAGGGCAGGAGGGGGTCTCGATTGTTATTTTTACGTATTACTGTAGCACGTAAGAGCACCAAAAGTCAGCTCTGGCCTCAGTGACCATGATGGCTAATGGCACTGGCTCCTGTACCTGACATGCTGGCAGCTGCCTCAGGGAGAGCCGACATGCACATTGGGAAACCCTTTTGAGCCATTGCAGTTCACGGCCTGGCATGTTAAGAGGCTCCCCCAGGTCAGCTCCTGTTTGCTTTAATACACCGCTCTTTCGGGAGCTGCTTCCCAGGGGTCTGCACCTCCCTGTATGGCAAACGCAGGGGCTGGGAGCAGGCGGTGTCTACACGAGGGCAGACACTGCTGGGGGGCAGCACCTGAACCACGTGCACCGGCCATCGACAAACCCTCGCTTCCCCACTGGTCTTTGTGCCATTGCTTATCCCAGTGCTCTCATCACTACCGGTGCGGCAGCAGCACTGAGGTTTTTGGATGGTGCTCCTTCCCAGGGAGGCCAGCGGGGCCATCCCCAGCTGTGGGAACAGGCATGTTGTGGGGTCGCTGCCACCCAGGCAGGAGCACTGGCCGTGGGCAGCAAGCACTGCCCTGGCCATGGCATTGGCCCTGGAGTTGAGCAGAGCAGAAGGGGTGTAAAACACAGGTAAGGCTTTGCCCGGTGCCTGTGGCGTTTCTGGTTTGAGAAGAGGAGCCCTGAAAACCCTTAGGGTGCAGGAAGGGTACAGGGAGGATGCACCAGGAAAGACTGACCTGGCCGGGCTGCAGCTGCCTGCTATCCACACCGGGTGTATTACCAGCTCATTGGCTTTGGAAAGAGGCAAAGCTGCCTTTTTTAGGACCTGTGCCTTTACTCATGGAGTAAAAGGGCTGGGAAGAGGCCGGCACAGGGGCTGTGCCCTCAGCAAATGATGGCTCTGGGTGGGACATCCCAGCTGTCAGTGCTGATTTGTTGCAGGGGAGTCCCTACTGCTGCTGCTCCTAGGGCCAGGTGTTGCATCAGAGCTGAAGTTAGAGTTGTGGCTTCTGGCGGTCCTGGCATTTGCCACCTTAGACACTCTTGAGGAAAATCTGGGGAGAGTATGAGTTCTAACACCCCCCTTGGAGACAGAAATCATAGCTTGGGAAAGGTCCTTCGAACTTCACCTGCTCATGACACATGCAAGCATGGCCTCTCCAGCTGACCGTCCCCTAAACCGCTAAAGGCACTGCGCACAGCTCTGCTGTTTTTAGCTTCATTTTATTTTAGGTTCATTTTATTTTTGTTAACCAACTGCAGATTGGCTGTTATTTTCACTCTGAAGCTAGGGAAAGCGAAAATGTGCAACGCTTATTGAGGCTCCCTTGACTGCTGCAGCTCTGCAAGCTAGCTGCCTGCGGTGGGCGAGCCCTGAGCGGCAGCAGCTTTGGGGAAAGTGTGGGCATGTCCTCTTCACACCAGCTGCAGCTTCATGGTGCGGGGGATGTCCGACGTTTAAGTGTCTCCTAAGCTGTCCCCGAGGCTGCGCCTGCTCCGGGCTCTTAATTTGGGAAAATGTTTTCCCAAGGCAGGGAGTGCCTCTCTTCCCAAGGCTGGGAGCCCGCGGTGCCAGGACCCCTGCAGTCATGGCAGCATGCTTAATTCCTAATCCTCCCCTCCCGTTGGAAGCAATGATAAATGTCGTTCTCTCTCTGTTGTCGTACCAAGGGCTTAAGGCAGACCTGCCTGCTGTTACTAGTGACTACTCGAGTTACCCGCCGGTCAGGAGTAAGAGCAGCGTGGTCCTGCCGTGTTTACCGACCGGTGACTTCTGTGGAAAACCGCTCTGGTTTTCACACCCACTCCTCCTTCCTTATCAATCCAGAGGTGGCTAGGACGAATGATTAGAGCAATCAGCAAATATTACACATGTGCTACCAATCCTACTTTTCAGATTAAAACCAAACAAAATTAAGCCCAACACAATGCCTGGCAAAGACATCGGGGCTGTTGAAAGACCATTAAAGTTTAAGGAGAGGGTAAGTTGCAGAAAACTTACCTAATCAAATTCAGCTACCCACAGCCTGCTGGAGACCAGGAAAACCTCAATAAACATCAGCAGTTCTGTGTGTGAACAAAAGGACTTTATTTCACTAGTTAAATACTTACTTTAAACTTGATAAGTGCTGTGTGTTGGCACCTATTGTCTCAGGGGGAGTGAAAATCTTCTGTGAGCGTGTTTTTCCCCGACTTTTCCATGGGTCTGTTAACCCTGCTGTCATGCCCCACACCGGAGCTGGATAGATTTCACTGGGGTGGAGTAATTTCTGGTTTGCATAGGTGTTGTGGGCTTTTTGGCTTATACAGCACCTCTAGCACATGGCTAGTCAGTGCTTAAGCACCTGCTAATCCTTTAAACTCAGGCTCTGGCCTCATGCTCAGGAGCCTGGAGCTCTGCCCAGCCGGACCAGTGGGGACCGAGGTGGGACTGGGGAGGGATACCACCAACAGGAAAACCAGACAGCTCTTCTGGAATTAGCCCAGACAAATGTCAAACCCTTTGCAACACACAACGAAGTGGAAAACCCGCTCTATTACACAGTATTTCTGTGAGCTGGCTGATGGGCGTGAATGTATCCATGCCTATTCCTCTACTTGAGGGGTTTTTTTGCCTGTTTCACAAGTTAGCTTCGGTGGCTCAGAAATCTCAGACAGTCACACGCTGCTTTCAAACCGGTACAGGTTTCATATCAAAATGGTACATCTACTTCAAGTCAACAGGAAACTTTTAAATGAAAATGTCCAACTCCCCAAAGCCCCAGCACTCAGACTAGACCATCCTCTTTCTGGAAGGTGCATTAGGACTTTGAGAGCGCAGCCCCAGATCAATAACGAGACAGGCAGGTTAAAAAAAAAAAAAAAAAAAAAAAAGCAGGACGCAGGACCTTCTGCATCTGCCTACGTTTACAGTCCTAAATGTATTTTACTTCCAGATAGCCTCAGGGTAAAGAGTAATTCACATTTAAAGTGTAATATTTAACTCAACAAATATCCTTAAAGACCATGTTGAACAAAGGAGTAACAGAGGACTTTATTAATGACCTTTATTCATGTAGGAACACAATGATCGGTTGTTTTTAGGACCGTCCTCACCATGTTAATTATATCTACACCCCCACGGGAGGTTAAGCTGTGAAAAATAAGAGTATTTTATTGCGTCCTGCACTGGAGCTGGGAAATGCTGCAACTGCTTTCCTTATGTTAGGAAAACTCCGCGTTATGCTCTTGGATGGTAATGTTAGTCTGATAAGTGATAAACATTAACAAATATATGGAAACGCAGGGAGAGGGGAGAGCCAGACACTGGGTGTTTGTAACTTAATCTCGGTGTCCAAATCAGAACCACCTGAGTTAAGGGAACTGGCAACTCAGTTACTGACTCCAGTGACTCCATCAGCATTACACAGCTTTACAGATGTGGACCCTTATTATTAGCTACGAATATTGTCCTAGAAAATCATTGCTATGATCAATGGAGTCCGTTTGGGATTTTTCAATTATTTTGGTTTTCCTGACATTTCTTTCAAACTGGCCTTCTGGCAGGAAGGACAGAATTTTAGTGAATATTAAAATTAAAAGAAAATGTGATGCAGGGAAATAAAGGTTGGCAAAAAATTTTCCAAATTTGACACATTCTGAGCAAACATTTTCCCTCCAACTCAAAATAATTATTCCTTTTGAAACATTATTTGAGTTTTGAGTTATTTGAATATGATAGAAATTAAAATGGTTTGATATAATCAGCACAAAACGTTAAAATACGATCCAACCCAATTTGGCGGTGATTATTAATTCAATACTCTTACTTTGGACTTGGGCCAGGGAAAGCTTTTGCAATCTCAGGCTCCTACAGAGAGGGAAAAACGTCCTTGATTTCCACATACCCACATGTTTCCAGATCTTCCTGCAGCCAGCTATAGATACATCGATTCCTGTCCTGAGTGAGCTTGGCCAGGTAGAAAGCTGAAGCGGAGATGCGCTTGGCCTGTTTCTGTGCAAAGCAGATGGCTCCTGGCCTGCGGTAGCCTCCTGAAGGCTCTTACACCTGCTGTAGCACACCTCCCTTTGGGTTTAAATTATGTAGCAGCCATCCTGTCTTCTGGTACCGCGCTGTTCCAATTTCCCTCTTATCACATCTTCATTTCTAATCTGCTCGCTGGACGTGGCGCTTATCATCATGCTTGACTCAATAGGCAAAATCAGAGTGCATCCCTCGATGCATCGATAAATATGATGCTGTCCTAACAACACCAAGCTAATGCTTCTAAAAGGATTTATCCGTATCTGCCAACTTCATTTCAAAAAAAAGTGTCTTGGTAGAGGCTCAGCAACTTCATTTCAAGGGGTGAGTGTCTGCTAGCAAAACCATTCGGTTTTTTTGTTTTCTTCTTCTTTCCTCTCACAGAAATCTGATCAAGAAAACCTGGCAATGGGAACGTGCTCCAATTTCGATTGCATTACGGCTGATTGGGAATACCATCCCTTTGGCACGGTAGCACAAAAAAGGCAGGTAGTTTCAGGGTCTCAGTCCTCAGTTCTCCTATCAGGAGAAGACCAGACAAGCGCTGGTGGCCACATCATGAGAGGGTTTGTTCTGCTGTTCCAAAGAGAGGGGAATACCTCTGGTTTGCTTAAAACCAAAGCCAGAAGAGACAGCAGGAGTGAAGCCAACAGCTGAGGTTGAAAAGCAGGAGGAAGGAGAGCAGATGTGGGCGTCTTTCAGCCTGGCCACCGAGTCACTGTCCGCAGCCCCCCGGGACAAGCCGCCCCCCGACGTGACCCCGCAAGAAGCCGCTGGATGGAAAGGCGGAAGCAGTGCTGCACCAGACGTCCCCGGTGCCTGCAGGAGGCAGCCCTCGGGCAGGGAAAAACAGCCCCAGGGGCCAGTCTGTGCCCTCGGTTATGCCGTTTACCACTTCGGGCCTTTCAGCTCCACGAATATCTAGGCTACGGTCTGTCCATCAAGGATAAGGTGCATATAACAGCAGTAAAGCATATATAATATCTGGGAGAGTGGTACCACATGGGCTTAATGGCCCCGCTGGCCACCTTCCCTCCCTCCCCACTGCGTGCAGGCAACCCAAAGCCTCTGCCATGTGTTTCCTCTGCCCCCGTGAGCCGACGCATGCCCTCCTTCCTCCACCTCCTCCTTCTACCTCACTCCCAACATAGGATATTACAATCTAATTGCTAAATGCTAGCCGTGCCACACCCTTTTCCCTCCCTCCCTTCGGTAAGCCATTTACTTATTTCCCAGGCTGAGAGACCAGTGCCGTGATTATGTCTCTTTCATAGGAATAATTTTTGCATAAGCTCTTTCCAGCACTGGTGCCTCAGTGGCTGATGCACAGACCTTTCCAGCAGCAGGACTCAGCCCCGGCCAGCAGCTCACTGGCTTCTTTTGAAATAGGGATGAGGATGAAGCCACCTGTAGTGTCATGGCAACCCTCCCCAGCGGCTCGCCTCTCCCAGTTCAAACCAAAGCCACCTCACTGGCTGACAGATGAGGTAGGAAATTGCTCATCAAATCAAAACCAGGCTGAAAGCACTTAGAAACTGTTTACTCAGGTGATTTGCAGCTGTGAAATTAGCTTGCAGGTGATGCTGCCCTTGTTTTGCCAGGTGTTTTGGAGGACGATTTGCATGGTGCCATGCTCTTTACGGTGCCTGGGGGTAGGTCATTTGCCTCCCACAGCCTGTCTCGGCTCCCTGAGACCCAGTGTACCCCGGCTCTGATTTGCAGGCAGGGCTGGCTAGCTTCCCTGAGGTACTCGCCAGGTCATTGCCTCCTCTGAGCACACAGGCACCTGTGCCACTTGCACATCAGTGCTTTAAGGCAAGTCGAAACCAGTGGCAGTTCACACAGGGCTGCAAGCTGATAGTTCAGGAACTAATGATAAAATGGCCCAGAGGCACGTGCGTGATCCAAATCCTGCTGTTTGATACATTTCCATATCCAGAGACTAAGACTTTACCATCTCTGCTCTAGTAGCCCCATGGGAGCTAAATCCTGGTTCTGGCAATTTTCTGGAGAGATCTCCGGGCTTCAGGTCCTCCTTCCCTGCTGCTGTTACCATTTCACAGGGTGCCTGTGCATGGCAGTGCTGCAGATACTGCCCTCGCCCTACCAGCTCTCGTGATGTAGCTGTTTGCCCCTGAACATGCCCGAGTTCACAAACCCCATCTTGCCTTCCCCTGCATCTGATGCCTGCTTTCACCCAGGGACCAGGTGAGGAATAGCATCCCTGGGCCCAACGCCACGGGCTGCTGGGGGTGCTGCTCGTGCAGCTCAGAAACGCAGAAGAACTGAGGTGGGAAGGGATCTCTGGAGGTCATCTGGCCTGATCCCTTGCTCCAAGGAGGGTGAGCATCCAAGGATGCTCACCACCTTTGGTGGCGACTCTGTCTCATTAGTCTAAATTCTGCTCAGCAGGGCAGACAAAAATATCTTGAAATCCATTTTAACTTCAAATTTGATTAAGGCACATTCTTATAAAAGAAATAGTTTAACATCAGTGCGGGGGGGAAGCAGTTTCAGATTACTTAATTGTGGGGAAAACATGTTTTTTGTTTAAACCAAACGTCAAAATTTCTTTCATGGAAATGTTCTTCATGGGTACACTGTTTCGTAACACATAAGTAACATGCTGTACCATGGGAATCGTAAAAAACGGGGCTGGAAGGCATCTCAAAAGAGCTCGTGTCCAACCCCTGGCCAGGTAGGATTACCTCCATCTAAACCATTCCTGATTATCATCTAATCTGCTTCCCAAAATCTCTGGTGATCTTCCCACGCAATTTACTCCACCCTATAACAGCCTTGCAGTAAAAGGTGCTTTTCTAAATGAAAACCCAAATTTCCCTTCTTTAAGTCACACTTATAAAGAACTTGTTAAGCAATCATTTGCTGGGAATAATTTAGAGAAAACTTCCTCCTGTCTGAGGGTATATATGAAACTTGCTTTGCAACATGTAAGCAGCTCATCTGCGGGTTGCTTTTTTTTTTTTTTTAACTAAAATTTTCGGTTTCCCACCTTGGACTCGTGTTAGCTTTGTAATCACCTCCCTTGGCGTCAAACGATGTAGGAAGCTCCCATCCTCCCCTGCTCCTCCTTCTGTCCGTAGTTTACCAGCCCTTCGAGCCGCGGAGTCTCAAACGAGGGTCGGTCTAATCCCCCACCAGCCGCCCCCCCTGCCCGCCCGGCCGGCCCCCCCCCCGCCGGCGGGCCGCGG
>NW_008795252.1:9698692-9698941 GCF_000699145.1 Aptenodytes forsteri | reverse complement strand
CCCCCCGCCCCCCCCCCCCCGGCCGGGGGCCGGGCGCTGCCAACCACCGGCACGCATCGTGACTCGCGCTCCGCTTGATATATCGCAGCGTGACAACGGGTACAGTTGCGATGAAAAGCGTGGATCGGATTACAAGCTCCCGACCGGTCGCGGGGGAGAGGAGAAATTCCTGGAGGTGGCGAGGGAAAAAAAGCCGTACAGCAATTTAAAATGGTATATTAGGAATTAAAAAAAAACCAATCCACCACC
>NW_008795252.1:9672745-9698403 GCF_000699145.1 Aptenodytes forsteri | reverse complement strand
GGGCTGGGCTGTGGGGCGGGCGGCGCGGGTCTCGGGTTGCCCGTCAGCCGGGGCTGGGTGGCTTCGTCCTCCCTCCCTGCTCGGGGAAAGGTGTATTTTTCCACGGGAAACTTTTCCACGAGCACAGCGCGTCCCCGTCCACCGCGGTGCCGGCCACCAGCCGCCCTGCCGTGGAGCCTGGAGCCCACCTGCCCGCGGGCTCCGCTCGCCTCGGTCCAGGCAGACGGGGTGGGGGGTGGGGTGGTGGTCTCTCTCCCGGTGGTGGCAGGGCGTTTCGGCTGAGTTTTGTGAAGGGGAGCTTCTCTCAGATCCTACACAGCTTCGTGAGGGTTTCTGCTGCGCAGGCATCGCTGTCAGAGGGATCTGGCAAAGGTGCGGATGAATATAGCAGCCGCGGGGAAGGGAGCCGCACGTACAGTGCCCACGTGTGCTGCAGACTGAAGGGGCTCCATGCCACTTGAGAAGGACGAGTCGAATGCTGAAGCTGTGGGTCCAGGTGAATGGCAGCAGCGTGGTGGGAGGATGAAGAGAAAAGGGGTCGGATGGGATGGAGAAATGGGCAGCTCCTCTCTGCCAGCGGTGACAGGCTGGCTTGGGTGAAAGGGTGGGAAGACAGCAGAACTGGTGACGGGGAGAGTGCAGTCGGCCATCATGTTCCCAGGCAGGTGTGCCCTGAAAAACATTGGAGTCTGAGCATGGATAAGGTCTGAGGAAGAAAGATGGAGACTCGCAATAGAGCTGTAGAAATGCTTGCTGTGGCAAGAGGGGGAAGAAAGTCCCTCTTTCGAAAGAGGCGTAAGAAAATACGTAACTCTTGTAACTGTAGTAACCTGAAACTAGTAATGCTGCTGAAAGGAGGCGAGTTTAGAAGCTTTGGCTAAGAATGAACTATCCCAGTTAAACTAACATGTTGTTTCCTGATGCATGAGAGGTTGCTCAGAATACACTGGATGTTTCTTAACCCTGAAGAAACCCTTTCTAGCTTCTGCTGAGCTCCGATGGTTTTGCACTATTTTTCATGGTTTTTGTTGCTGTGGAAGTCAGAGGAGCAAATCTTACAGAACTCACATTCCCCTTTTATGGTTCTTGTAGGAATTCTAGCAGCGTCTTGAGGCACAGGCTCTGTAGGAGGAAGCACCAGCTAGGAAGTCATATGTGAAGGCCTTTCTCTTGTTCTCATGCCCCTCTATTGACAACACAAAATAGCAGTCATCCTCGAGGGCCGGAGGGTGTGATGTTAGGTGAATAGCAATCTGCCTGCCATGGATTAGTTTTGGGTGTGTAGTTCGGGTAGCAGCCGGTAGCTATGCCCCAAGTTTTCCTTCTCACAGGATTTCCACTGGCTCTCAAGGCATTGGCTGTCTCCATTGGACAGTGGCTCTAATGAAGTTTTTCCTGCTCAGGAGTATCACGGGGCCAAGTTCAGTAGCTGTGGACTGTGAAGGCCTCGGTGTGCAATTTGGTGTTACCACAGAGCTAAGTTCCGTGATACTAAAAGGCTGCTGCCTCCTGGCTGCCTATTCTTGCATGTGTTTCTGTGCCAGTGTTTGTGCCTGTCTCACCCTGCAGTAGAGCAAAACCAGTTCTGGGAGCTATACCAGTAAGAAAACCAAATCCTTCAGCAGAATGGGCTTTTTGGTGCTTTAGCTTTTGGGGTTGGTCACGGCAGGATCAGAAGAGTGTCAGGGAAGAGCCTGAGGAGGAAGGGAGTGGGGCCACTTGCTTTAGCAACAATTGGCCATTGCCTTGTTTTTGTCATGTCGTCAGTGGATACTTTGGCACAGGGTTCTTACGAGTAATTCTACTTCCATCTTACTTTCATTTGCATTGTTTGGTCATTAGTATAGAGACAAGCTGCTGTCTGACAGGTGCAGTCACCATATAAAACCATACAGATGTGCCTGTTCCATATATAGAGGGGAGACCAGATGAGCAGTGTATAGCGTTGGATACGTCTTGCCATCACTGCTGTTGTGATTTGGATCAAATTCCAGTATGTGATGGCAGGAGAGATTGGGGACACTCCTCTTGTCTTTACTGGCAGCCCCTCAGTAAATCAGCATAGCTGTACTATCACTTAGCTCTCTAAGGGTTGTGCTTCCCATGCATGTTAAAAGCTTGGACTGTGTCTTCTGGCTTTGAGATCCCTTTCTCTGCTCTCAGCTGGGGTTGGTTGTGGTTTTGTTTTTTTTTTTCCACAGGCACTTCTGTCCAAACAAACACTTAAAACCCCTTACATTCAGATTCTGGAACAGATTCACAAATCTTATTTTGGGTGGTGCTTTCACTGGGAAGCAGGTGATAAGTTACCAACTCACTTCTTTGTTTGTAACTCGCTGCTTCTCTTGTCTCTACTAGCTTTTACAATTATCTTAAACCGGGGCTGGGAACTCTGCCCAACAGTTTGAATGAGGTCTGGTGAAACTTCAGGTTATGGCATTGTGAACCAACTGCTCCTCTGTGAGTGAAGGATTAAGTACAATCATGTTAGTATTTAGGTTTTTCAGTTGAAAAGGAAAATGTTCGCACTGTATGTTTTGTATAAGTGCACAAAACCTCCCATCTGTGCAAGATACATGGGTTGATATCTCCCGATCTTGAATATGTTCAGCCTTGCAGTGGCTCTGTCCAGGGAGGAAAGTACTTCTTCCATGTTCACGGGAGGAAAGTTGTGTTAGAGACAGAAAAACAACCCCCCGAGATCCTTGAATAAATTCAGACATCTACTTCACTATGATTCCAAGGCGGAGGTGAGATTTTATGCTTTAGTTTTAAGTGACCTATTTCTTGTCCTGTAAGAAACCTGTTTCAGAGCAGCAAAATAAATAGAAATCCCCTGAATCCATGTGTAGTGGTCTGCTGTTGGACCGTCTTTCTTCTCCAGCATGTCTCTGGATTTTAAAAACAGAGAAAGAAAGTGTCGTCCCGATTAGGGTAAGGAAAAAGTCACTACACATTGGCCTATTAGGCTTGAAGTGTTTAATCATTAGTATGTTCTGATACACTCTCTCTTCACTTGTTAATGCTGGTCACATACGACTGACCTCCCTGTAGAAGAGGACAGCGTCTTCAGTGCCTTCTCTCTGTTTTGCAAGATCTGCTGTGAACCCCTTGCATAAGCTTGTAGGAAGCAGTAATACCGGTGACTAACAGGATTTGCTCACTTCCCAACCAGGTGTCGTTCTGACTTCTGTATTCTCACAGTCTCCTCATATGTGCATGTCCTTCCAAAGAGCTGCTTCTTTTCTAGCCTTATGACAGTATTTTCTTGAGCTGTGAGGGTTAAAATAGTGTTTAGGCTTAAATTTTATACACAGTTTCCAGCCCTATTATACAATGAGCGTGCATGGCTTTCTGCAAACATGCAGTAATAGGAAACTAGTATTTGAAAGCTGTTGGTGGCAAAGAGCTGTATCAGTTTGCTAGCTGATCTACTGCTAGCATCCGTCCCTTTTGTCTGTTTGTCCTTTCCAGCAGCTTTCCGCAGCCAAATTCTGCCTTCTCTTTTATTGTAAATATTGATGAGGGGTTTGCGTGGTCTGTTTCTTGAAAGCTAAAAGCTGTGAGGTACAAAACCTGCTCCTTTCAGTTAAAGAAGACCCAAATGCTAAGCTATAACAAAAAAAAAGTGCTGGGAAACTTTTCTTGACAGGGTGCTGAATAAGATGCTCGTGTACTATTTTGGGGGGAAGGAGATACCATTCTGACTGTGCACTGTAGCTGGGTTCCTGATTTTGACAGCCTTTCTCTATCCAGGTCTGTCCATAAATCTTCCTGCTCCCCTTTGTGCCTGGCAGCGACCCTCGCATCTTTCCTCGCTCTGCCGCACTCGTTGCATTGCCTGGTGCTCCCACCAGGATGAAACCCTTCACCACTCCATCCCCCCGGGGACCTTGGTTTGGCACAGTGGAGCCCAGCACCCTGATGCTATATAGTGTTACCCCCGCAGTACACTGGGGAGCCACGCAGGGCGCTGGGGAATGAGTTCCGTTCTTGGCAAATGTGCTAAACTTGAAAGGGCGAAGGGATAAAAGCGGAAGGGACAGCGCAGAGCAGTGTTGTGTATGGTCTTTGGACTGAAAGATGCTGCATGCTTTGCTTTGACAATTCGCGTAGTCTGTAGGTTGCTTCCTAATTGTTCTTGAGGAAAGCTTTGCAAGCTTTAGTTTTCCATTGTGCTTGAAAGGAGGGAAATGAGCATCTGTAGCCGCTGTGAAACACAGTAACTAGGAACTGATTTATGTAAACTTTCAGAGGCTTTTTTTTTTTTTTGGTTATACTTGAGGGTGCCTTAACACCAAATGTATTTGATGGGAATTATGCCCCACAGGGTTTTTTTTTTTTTTTTGGTTATACTTGAGGGTGCCTTAACACCAAATGTATTTGATGGGAATTATGCCCCCTGGTTATTCTAAATTACCTTGGCTCTAGATTCAAGGTTAATATATTTAATTTTGGTGCACGAAATGTTACTTAAAAGTCCACCTTGACAATTCTCCTTTGATACTAGTTTGAGATTTTAAGATTTCATGTATTTTCTTGTGACGTGTTTCCAGTGGCTTTTAGAGGAAACGCTGTAGGTGCACCCTCAAAAAAAACTTGTCATGGCTTTCTGAGAAAAACAAAAGCAAGGGCTAAAACCCTTGTCTCTGTTGGCAGAGAGGAATGGAATTATGGATTTGACCTTCTCCACAAAGCAGCAGCAAAAGGGCTCTGGATCTTTTCTAACATTAATCTGGGAAAACATCCTGGACTCAATATTAGGGAGCATATTTAACAAAGCGCTTAAACCAGCACTTTACCTGACCCATGTAGAAATGCTCTAAACTTCTGTTATATCACCTGCAGTGAATTGCAGCCCTGTCTGCCTTGTGGAAACTCTTGAATGGCATGCTCTGTGCCTTGCTGAACCAACAGCATATCACTTCAGCCATGGTTAACTAACCATCGAGGCTGAAATAGAAGGAACTATCTGGCAGCATGTGAAGGCCACTTTGTGGGATGGATGTTGTGTTGATGCTGGGCTGTGGCACACCATCCTGCACAGAAAGTACTATACTAAATGTACTTTAAAATAACAAACAAGTTTATTCCTTGGTGTGTGCACCACAGTAAATGAACTCAATGGGTCTGTCCCCTGCCCCGTGGGAAAGCGCAGCCTGGTTTCTGTGAGGGAGGACCTGGCTCTTGACCTTCGCTGCTGTGGTACCTGTTTGCTGCTAAGTCATCTCTGTTGTCCCTGCAAAGTCTTAAAGCGCCTCTTTCTGACAGGGTCAGGAAACTCCCTTGCTCAGAGCTTATTAATGTTTGCGTTGCTTTTTATTCACAAAGCACCTCTAAAGTAAAAACATGAGTGAATTTTAAGCAAATGCAGCTGCATGTTTGCATTGGTGTGGCAGTCATTTCTGTGGTTGTGGTCGTTTCCTCTTGTTTTGTTTCATCAGTTGAAATTACTAGGTGGGACTTCAGTGGTGTATCACCATCAGCCATCTCATAGCTTCAGATAAGACTTCAGCAGACATGACAGGAAGAAATGGAGCTTTTGCTCTAGCCCTAGAGGTGTTTGCACTGCCACGGAGGAGCCTGTCGTTTCTCTGGTGCTTTCACTGTTGTTGCTGGAACAGCTGTTGTGATCTGCTGCACCTGTTTACTGCCTGAGATCATAGAATAGTTTGGGTTGGAAGGGACCTTTAAAGGTCATCTAGTCCAACCCCCTGCCATGGGCAGGGACATCTTCAATGAGATCAGGTTGCTCAGAGCCCCGTCCAACCTGACCTTGAAGTTTTCCGGGGGTGGGGCATCCACCACCTCTCTGGGCAACCTGTGCCAGTGTTTCACCACCCTCAGCGTAAAAAATTTCTTCCTTATATCTAGTCTAAACCTACCCCCCTTTAGTTTAAAGCCATTCCCCCTTGTCCTGTCACAACAGGCCCTGCTAAAAAGTATGCTGCCATCTTTTTTATAAGCCCCCTTTAAGTACTGAAAGGCTGCTATAAGGTGTCCCCGAAGCCTTCTCTTCTCCAGGCTGAACAACCCCAACTCTCTCAGCCTTTCTTCATGGGAGAGGTGTTCCATCCCCCTGAGCATTTTCGTGGCCCTCCTCTGGCCCTGCTCCAACAGGTCCGTGTCTTTTCTGTGCTGAGGGCTCCAGAGCTGGACACAGTACTCCAGGTGGGGCCTCACCAGAGCAGAGCAGAGGGGCAGAATCACCTCCCTCGACCTGCTGGCCACGCTTTTCAGACTGTTAAAAACTGTTGGACTTCCTGGGTGGTAAACTCAGCTCTACTCTTCCATCTGCTGCAACATATCTCTTTATGATTAAATCTACGCTTTGGACTTCAGAGATCTAAACTTGGGGACTGGCCAGGACAGTCACACTAGGCTTGTAAAAGCAGAAATAGCACTGTGTATCCCAGCTCAACTGCCTGACAGGAGGATATATAGGTGTCCCGCTATACTTAAGCGTACTGCTAGAGAAGGTCTGGTTCTGTGGGTAGAATAGATGGGAAAAGAGGAGAATGTGTCTTTTAAAGATGACTGCTGTACTGAAGGCTTAGCAGTCGTAATGTTCGATTCTCTTTAACAAAGTGTGGTTTTAAATGGTGAAAGAAGGGAAAAATATGGGGGTTTTTTTAGTGAAGGAAAGTGTTAAGTACTTTAGGTCTAGAGGCTTAAATATAAAATTAAGAGCATGGTCAAGAACAGAGGTGCCGTGTGAAGGAACATAGTAAACGCTACCGTGTTGTGGAGCTTTGTAGCAAATATGGGACACAGGGTGGTTATCGAGGAATAAATGGAAGGGAAACAAGTACCATTCTGTGATTCTGGGATCTGAGACCTCTTGACAGGAACAGATGATAGCACTGGGGTTTTAGATGAGTTCTCAGTTTTGGGGAAGGCTGGCAGGTGGTTCTCCTCTGGGAAAATGAAACACCTCAGAAGCAGCTGTCCCACTCACTGTCAGGTGTCAGGATCATTAGTATGGCAGCAAACTGGGGGACAAAAGAGAATAAAAAATCCTAGTATCTAGGATCCTTCTTGTACATGTCTGATTTGAAAATAATAGACTGATGAGGATAAAGTGGAATAAATGCTGTATTTCCTTACAAGTGGCAAGCACAGTATGCATCCAGGGAAGTAAGGGTCAGTCTTGGTTTGTGATAAATGAGGGGAGAGGTTTGACCATATTTTGTTTTTGAAGGAGAGTAATCTTTGCTAGAGGACAATATATCACACCAGATCCAACAGCCCGAGAGAGATGAGACTGCTGCTGCTCCATGTCCAGACAGTAGTGAGGCTGAAGATGTATTCAGCAGGCACGTGCACACAAAGCTCACATATACACTACATATATGTGTACGTATACATGGCTGGCCACACAGATCACAGGCAGACACTCAGAGCACCCACATGAACATAGGCAGCACCAATAGCCTCATCCTGCTCCCCTCTCCGGCTGGACAGGATGGAAGTCCACAGGTGACAATATACATAGACATATGTACAAGGTGGATCCCTCCAGCAGCTGGGCTTAGACACTCAACCCAGTAGCTGCCCCTGGATCCCAGCCTCCCCAGTTGCTGGCACCTGGACATATAAGTCCCCAAGGCTGCAGCCCTACTCCAGTTGCTGGTACAAACCATCAAGCGCGCGCACACACACACACACACACATAGCTGGCGAGGACTTTCCATGTCCCACAGCCGACCTCCCTGTGCTCTCGCCCTTAGAGATACACAGATGCTCTCACACCCAGAGCTGGCCCTTAGGGACCCACTCATGCTCCTGGCTCCCAGGCCACTTTGCATACTTACAGATTGGTCCGCTTGATCTTTGCTAGCCATTGCACACTTGCACACCCACACTCACTCCAGTTGCTGGCACCACAGACACATAGGCCCTCTGACCTGTGGTCTGACCCCGGTTGCTGCACTCACACCCCAATATGCACACGTGCACACAGAATTGAAAGCCCTCACCCAGGAAAGAGAAAGGAATTTAATAAGAAGACAAGAGAGACTGCGCTGATCAGATGCAGGGCACGGCCAGACAAGCATACTGACCAGCAAACTATTTACCTGCGTCTGGCCCTTGTTATCCCCTTAAATCTCTATTTTCCCATTCTTGTTCCTCCCAAAATCATCTAAACCCCTCCCTTGCCCAGCCTTTGGTTCCTTTGCTAAATATCTCATAATAAGTCCTGTGCGATTCCAAACTGTTCTTCCCCTGCACCCCATAATATGTCCCACCCCTAGGCAGTGACCCCCTTAGTCTGAAAGGTGATCTGAAGAGCTGCTTCTGGTGGCTGTGGTGATGGGTTTCATGCCTGGACACTGAGACAGCCCTGGGAGAGGCCCAGACAAGGTGCTGGTTCCTCCGGAGTCCTGGATCCATAGAATCATAGAATCATTGAAGTTGGAAAAGACCTCTAAGATCATCGAGTCCAACCGTCAACCCAACACCACCATGCCCACTAAACCATGTCCCTAAGCGCCTCATCTACACGTCTTTTAAATACCTCCAGGGATGGGGACTCCACCACTTCCCTGGGCAGCCTGTTCCAATGTTTCACCACTCTTTCAGTAAAGAAATTTTTCCTTACATCCAATCTAAACCTCCCCTGGCGCAACTTGAGGCCATTTCCTCTCGTCCTATCACTTGTTACTTCGGAGAAAAGACCAACACCCACCTCGCTACAACCTCCTTTCAGGTAGTTGTAGAGAGCAATGAGGTCTCCCCTCAGCCTCCTTTTCTCCAGGCTAAACAACCCCAGTTCCCTCAGCCGCTCCTCATAAGACTTGTCCTCCAGACCCCTCACCAGCCTCGTTGCCCTTCTCTGGACACGCTCCAGCACCTCGACGTCCTTCTTGTAGTGAGGGGCCCAAAACTGAACACAGTAGTCGAGGTGCGGCCTCACCAGTGCCGAGTACAGGGGCACGATCACTTCCCTACTCCTGCTGGCCACGCTATTTCTGATACAGGCCAGGATGCCATTGGCCTTCTTGGCCACCTGGGCACACTGCCGGCTCATGTTCAGCCGGCTGTTGACCAACACCCCCAGGTCCTTTTCCGACAGGCAGCTTTCCAGCCACTCTTCCCCAAGCCTGTAGCGCTGCATGGGGTTGTTATGGCCGAAGTGCAGGACCCGGCACTTGTCCTTGTTGAACCTCATACAGTTGGCCTGGGCCCATCGATCCAGCCTGTCCAGGTCCCTCTGCAGAGCCTTCCTACCCTCGAGCAGATCAACACTCCCGCCCAACTTGGTGTCATCTGCAAACTTACTGAGGGTGCACTCAATCCCCTCATCCAGATCATCAATAAAGATATTAAACAAGACCGGCCCCAGTACTGAGCCCTGGGGAACACCGCTCGTGACCGGCTGCCAACTGGATGTAACTCCATTCACCACAACTCTCTGGGCCCGGCCGTCCAGCCAGTTTTTGACCCAGCGCAGAGTCCACCTGTCTAAGCCGTGAGCCGCCAGCTTCTCTAGGAGAATGCTGTGGGAGACGGTGTCAAAGGCCTTGCTGGAGTCCAGGTAGACCACATCCACAGCCTTTCCCTCACCCACTAGGCGGGTCACCTGGTCATAGAAGGAGATCAGGTTGGTCAAGCAGGACCTGCCTCTCATGAACCCGTGCTGGCTAGGCCGGATCCCCTGGTTGTCCCGCTCATGCCTTGTGAGCGCCCTCAAGATGAGCCGCTCCATAATCTTCCCCGGCACCGAGGTCAGGCTGACAGGCCTGTAGTTCCCCAGTTCCCAGGATCCCTCCTGCCGCTGTGCTCCTCTGGGCTTGGGCAGATGGGCCTTTGATGGGCTGATGGCCCCTGTGATGGGCCTGGGAGTAGCCCAGCAGGGTATATTTGGGCTCCCACTCCTGCCATTGTCCCTCTGAGCTTTTTGTGGGTGTACAGAGGAGCTTTGTCATATAACCTCACAACCTGAATATGGGCTGTGGTTTCTGATGGGGCCCTGCGGGCACTGTGGCAGCATGGAGAAGCCAAGATGCTTTTTTAAAGATGACCTAAAGGTGTAATCCAAGCATGCTAGCATGAAGGAGAGTTCAGCATGCGACTCTGCCATAGTACTGTCATAAGGCTCATGGTCTGTTGCCTTCCTTGTCAACATCTTTTTCTTCTTTCCTCTCCTTCAGATCACGACGGTTGTCTTGGGAGAGCAGGCTCTGACGGGAGCGAGAATGCTCAGGATGCCCAACTGCCTGCTAAAACTGACCAGGGTGGTGCTGAGCCACAAGCTCAGGGCTCTGTTTATCCTCACCTTTAAGTTCATGTCCTTTGCCTCCATCATGTTGTACTGGAGAATCACAGAGGACCCTAAAGGCAGGGGCCAGGTCTACAGCTTGCCTGTTGAAATTCGCTGTGCTCACTCTGTGCCGCCTTCTCCCCGCACCATTGCTGGTGGGCCCCCTCCTCCACCAGGGGATGTGTTTTTTGTGGAGACTTCGGAGCGAACTAACCCAAGTTACCTGTTCACATGCTCTGTGGAGTCAGCGGCCCGGACACACCCCGGGACAAGGGTCGTGGTGCTCATGAAAGGCTTGGTGAACGGTAACGCCTCATTACCCAACCACTGGGGCTTCTCGTTGCTGAGCTGCTTCCCCAATGTGGAAATCCAGCCCCTGGACTTGCCAGAGCTTTTTTCTGGAACACCTCTGGCAAAGTGGTACTTGCAGGCTCAGCGGCGCTGGGAGCCTTATTTCTTACCCATCCTGTCTGATGCCTGCAGAATTGCCATCATGTGGAAATTTGGTGGCATCTACCTGGACACAGACTTCATAGTGCTTAGGAACTTGAAGAACCTCACCAATGTGCTTGGTACCCAGTCCAAGTATGTACTGAACGGGGCCTTTCTGTCCTTTAAGCCCAAACACAAGTTCATGGAGCTTTGCATGCAGGACTTTGTGGAAAACTACAACAGCTGGATTTGGGGGCACCAGGGCCCACAGCTCCTAACGCGTGTCTTCAAGAAGTGGTGCTCCATCAGGAGTCTTCGGAGCAGTACAAGCTGCAAAGGAGTGAGTGCTCTGCCCCGTGAGGCTTTTTATCCCATTCGGTGGCAGGATTGGAAGAAATACTTTGAAGTGGTCAGCTCCTCAGAGCTTCACAAGCTCCTTAAGAACACCTACGCGGTGCATGTATGGAACAAACTGAGCCAAGGGACAAGGCTGGAGGTCACATCCCAGGCTTTGCTGGCTCAGCTGCATTCTAACTTCTGCCCTGCAACGTACAATATCATGAAGAAGGACTCTGAACGGCAGTGAGTCAAGGGTCTGCTAAGAGATGTTGCCTGGGAGCCCACAACTCTCCAGCTGTTCCATCACAAATGAACATTCTTTTGAAGAGAGGTGGTGGGAGTTGAGGATAAAATCCATTTCTGGGCTGTAGGTGGAGCCTGTAGCTTCAGCCGATGTCTGTGCAGCTCTTTGTCTTGACTTTAACTGCCTACCAGCAGCATTTTGTTTCTTTGCAGGACCTTTCTTCTGCTCTGCTTGGTCAGGTAGAGAAATCTCAGGAGGGGAGCAAGTGCTGAGCCACTTGTGGCAGCCTCCATCAGCCTTTCAGAGAAGTATGACTTCTATGACTTTCTATGACTGTAAACCTGGAAGAGGCCTTTGTAGAAATGCGTATCTCATAGCCCGGTTCTCAAGACTTCTGAAGTGCAGTCCTCAAAGCAATGAAAGGATGGGAGAGCAAAGAACAAGAACTGAGGAGGAAGTTAAGGATGTGCTAGAGGAGGTGTCCTGAGAAAAATGTAGAGGAAAACAGAGAAGAAAGAAAGCGCTAAAGCAAGTTCTTTTTCTTTTCATTCCCTTCTTTTCTGAAGCCTTTGGTGGAGGAGACTTTCTCATGTCTGGTTTGAGCAGGGAGCGGGATGCTGCAGTCTCTGTTCAATGTCATAGATCTAAAGATGTGGAAATTTGATGCAAATCAGAACATGAGGATCTGAGGCCAGCTTATCATTTAGAAGAGCTCTTGCGCAGCAATGTTTTATTTTATAATAGTGGCAAATTAACACCCTGTGATGAGCAGGAGAGCTCACCTAAATCACACCTTAAATTGCACCTGACACAGGAAAAGCTGAACTATCTTTTACACTGAGTTTGACTCTGTGACCAAATGTCCGTAACTGCATCTAAGATGCACCAGATCTTTCAGCGCTTGGACGGATCCTGAAGGAAAGGCGTGATATTTACAACTATTTCTAAGGTTACAGAGAGCTTGGTAGGGAACTCATACTGTCTAAATTCAAGTCCATTTATGAGTCATTTATGGTGGATGTCTTCAAGTAGCCTGGAGTACTCCTGCAATTCACTGTCCAGGAGTACAAATCTCTCCTGGGAGGTCCTGAGGGCAGTGGAAAGCTTGACTCTTCTCCCTGAGCATCTTCCTGAATTGCAGTAGAGAAAGTTAACGTATTTCTCGCAAGGTGCTGTTGTGCCTTTGAGGGCTCCCACCACAGAGGCAAGTTTGTTGCATAAACTGTGGGGCAAAACTCGTCCCTTGCCTTAATGGCCAAAAGGACGTATTGATGCTCTTACAGTTCTTGTCAGAAAATAATGGAGAAAGAGCAGTGAGAAGAATAAGGTTGAGACCATCAGCATTGTTACATCTGGTCCCTACCACACTCTAAAGGGAATCACTGAGGCACATGTGCTTGGCTCTACGATAGAGTTAATGCAGATAAGCAGGGCATTGGCCATCCCCTCTCCTACACTACTAAGAGATTATGATCTCACTGTAAAATCTTTTCTGCCTCCAGTGTGCCTTCTCTTCTTATGCCTAGGAACAGCAGTGAGGTGGTCCAATGGCCCCTTTGATGACCACGAGTCAGTCAGATCTTAAGTGTCACCTGGCCCCAAAGTGACATCTCTTTCAGGTGGTGCTTCCTGCAAGTCCTCTGAGTGTGACTCAAATGATTTCTAGATCTGCAGTTGTCTGAGGCCTCTTCTGTTTCCCAGGTCAACCATAAGCAATGTGAGGTTTTCTCAGTTTAGCCAAGGCAATGGTCAAAAACGTAAAAGACTGTGCATGCAACATTTCTCTGTTTGTCTCAGGATTATTTATCTCATCTTTGATGATAAAAATGAGAAAGACATATTGCCCATCACTTTTACAGAACAGTTCCCTGTCCCTCAGGGAACATGGCTGTGGGAGCTTAAGGAGGGTGTGCACCTTTTGGTTTTTTTTATGCTGAGCTGTCCAGTGTTGATCAGAGGCCGGTGCTGCTTTGATTGAAAGCTATCTGCCTGTGAGTTGTGCAGAGTGTGAGGTCTGTGCACAAGTAGCTACTCTGGAGTGAAGAAGGTACTGGAAACACCCCTCCAGTGTCTGGCACCACATGCATGTATGTATGTAGTGCTGCCCCTTTGTTCTGCCCAGCTTTATGGTATATCCTGGAGGCATTCAGGATTTTGAACGTCTGCAGCTGTCCCAACACTGAACTTCTTTAACAACAAAGACTTTGTGGGGAAACAGCAGATCTTCCTAACTGTATAAGCATTCTTCAGCACACTAAGTGGTATAAATGGATGCTGTTTTCACTCCCTACTCTCACTGTCACTACTCTGTGGGGTTTTTTTCACTGTTTTCTTTAGAAGCAGCCACGAAATTGTCAGCCCTAGCCTAGTGTGTGGTCAGTGAGGCATGGTTTCTCTTTGTACTGGTTCCTTCTGTTTTGGGCCCTTTGGACTAAACAACAGAAATCTTAGTGAGCTAGGAACCCCTACCAGAGATGGTAAAATGGTGGTTGGTGATCATAAAGGCATAACAGGGGATGCTACTGTGGCAATAGCATGAACTGCTTATGGAGTGTTTGGGACCCACTGCAATGACTATCTGGCTTTATGTACCACTGCTTATTCTAGGAAAGTGCCTTTTTGGATAAGTGAGTGGAGTGGGGTTTTTTGTTGTTGTTTTTCATTGTTTTTTTTCCCCTGTAGAGTCAATGTTCTGAGGTTTGATAAGGAGAGAATCAAACCAAAGCAGCCTTTGGCCTTCTTCCCTTTGCCTTGCGAAAGAAAAATAAATACAGTTTTTACTATTACTTCTCTCTGCCATTTTGTTCTGCGAGGCGTTGGTGGTAGGTCTGAGCAATCTGTTAGTTATTATGCAGAAAAGCATTTTAAAGTTGTGTCCTGAAGTGACTCACTAAATTAGGAGTGTGGAATGAACATGAGACAAGTTGAGCATAATCAAATGTGGAAAGAAGGCTCTGCGGACCACGACTACATGCTATCTTTGGGACTTGAGCGGAGGGAACAGATGAAAGCACAGTGTGGTACTGATTCCTAAGCCAACCAGGTATAGTCCCATCATTCATGACCTGCAATCTATCTGAAGCAAGGCATTTTAGTCTCACTCGGAAGGTCTGGATGTTACGGAATAGGAAACTCCATGAGAAATTGTGTTGCTGTTTCCCTGGGTGGTGGGCTACAGCCTCCCTTAGTAGTGATAGTGTCTGTGCTCTTGTAGACCTCAACGTGGAAAGCTTGTGCTGCAGCCACTGGTTTTCCCACCTGCCTTTCAGAGCCTGATCTAAAGACCCTGGAATCTAGGGGAGCATTTTGAGAGGCTGTGAAAGGACTGGTGGGGTCTGGTGTGCAGGGTTTTATTGTGACTCCTTGAGTCAAGAGCCAGGGAAACAGCTTTCCCTTGAGATGTAAAAGAGTTGCCTGTGCTTTTTTCATTGCTGATATGCAGTCAAGGATGATGGGGAGTGGTGAGAAGGCACTAGTTGTTTCTTGCCCTGTCTTCTTTGTCCTTGAGCTCGTGAAGGTTAGCTGGTACCCGGCTGTGCAGTACATCAAGGAGAGAAGCCAGGGGTGGGGGTTGGAGATGCAGAATTGGACAGTGCAACAGAAGAGGAGTAAGGAAAGATCGGTAGGGTAATCCTGGACCTGGTCTCCTGGGAAGAAACTGAACGATGATTATTTTCTCTGTGCTGGCTGAGAGTGCTCCTATGCCAGGAGCTCTTGTGTTGGGGGGGATCTAGGATGCGCAGTAAGTAGTAATGCTCTGTAGGGCTCTTTTTTCCCCTGTTCTTCTCCCCCCTGTTTCTTCTCCCTGCCCCCAAAATGTGTGGTCCAGGAAGGCTGTGGTGCAAAGCAGGTTAAGAGCCCTTCTTGGAGGAAAGTGTAGTTACCTGCCTTAGTCATATACATGTTGGGAGCTGAGGTCTGCCTAGGGCTGGTTTGTCCTCAGCCGGAGAGAAGAAGAAAACCAAAGCTCTCCACATGCTCTGTTTGGATATGCCATTTGTGAACACCGGCACGCTGATCCTTCTCATGTACTTCAGGTTCATCTCTCTCAATTTGTGACCATTCCGTGTGTGCACTTGGCTTGCGGTCGCTCTGGTACCTTCTTTGCAAACCATGCCTGGAACTCAGATGAATAGGCATAGTCCAGAGGAGAAAACTACAGGAGGAAGTCACTTCAGCTGCACCCTGCCATCACGGCTCAAGCCGAGATCTTGACCTTTAAATTGGTGTATAATGATGGAGCCAAATGGCAGCTGCCGTGGCTCTGCAGTATGTTGGTAGAGGCACGAGAAGTAAGAAAGTACTCTTCACAAAGCGGAATCTATGTCTAGGGGGGAAATTAGGTAGGTGCATAACGTCTGGCAAGTTAAATATGAAAACACCATTAGGCTATAGAAAACATTGTTTGAAAACCAATTAACAAAAGATATTAAAGCTACCACTGTTGTTGTTTTTTTTTTTTTCCAACTGCAGAAGGAACAGGAAGCCTGCTAGAGAGGCGGAAGGTCAGTAGGAGATGAGAGATTGAAAGGGAGTTCAGAGATCAGTTTGAAGCAAACCAAAGTTAATTTCTGCATCTGGCTACAGGTGGGAGGAACTGGGGCATGTTTCTCTACACTGTAATCCCTCCTTGTGGGGGATGCATGCCACAGTCTCTTGCACATCACCATGTCCATGGAATACAGGTCAGGACTGAACGAACAGACGGATGATGGGAGCTGATGGGATGCATCCATGAGTGCTGCGGGAGCTGGCTGATGTCATCGTGAGACTTCGTTATGCTTGAAAGGTCGTAGAGATCAGGGGAGGTGGAGGGAAGCAAAAGTCACTCCTATCTTGCCTATCTTCAGGAAGTGCAAGGAAGAGGATCCAGGGAACTGCAGGCCAGTCAGTGTCACCGTGACCCCTGGGAAGGTGATGGAGCAAATCCTCCTGGAAGTCATCTGCAAACATATTAAGGACAAGAAGGTAGGACAAGGAGTAGCTGGCATGGATTTACAAAGGGGAAATCATGCCTGGCAAAACTGATGGCCTTCTATGATGAAATGACCAGCTCAGTGGATGGGGGAAGAGCATCGGATGTTGTTTATTGCGACTTTAGTAAGGCTTTTGACACAGTCTCCATAACAGCCTCGTAGGCATACTGATGAAATGTGGACTACATAAACACAGTGAGGTGGATTTGAAAGCTGAATGAACTTCTGGGCTTGAAGGATTGTGATGAGCGACACAGTCCAGGTGGAGGCCAGTAACTAGTGGTACACTCCAGGGATCTGTGCTGGTGCCAGTACTGTTTAACGTCTTTATTAAAGACCTTGATGATGATGGGATGGAGTGCGACCTTGACAAGTTTGCAGACGATGAAACACTGGGAGGAGTGGTTGATACACAAGGTGGTTGAGCTGCCTCTCAGAGCGACCTCAACAAGCTGGAGAAAGGAGCCAACAGGAACCTCATGAAGCTCAACAGAGAGATGCAACTGGTGAGAGATAACTCCATGCACCTGTGGACAAGAAGTTGACCAGGAGCCAGCAGTGTGCCCTTGTGGCAAAGGCGGCCAACAGCCTGCTGGGCTGCGTTATGTAGAGCATTACCTGCAAGGTCAAGGGAAGCAATCCTTCCCCGCTAGTCAGCACTGGTGAGACACATCTGGAGTGCTGGTTCCAGGCTTCCCAGTTAAAGTGAGACATGGACATACTGGGGCAAGTCCAGAGAAGGGCCACTACCATGAGGAAGGGACTGGAGCACGTGCCGTACGAAGAGAGGCTGAGAGAGCTCTGATCATTTTTCTCGGAGAAGAGCAGGCTCGGGGGCTGTCTTGTCTAAGTGTATAAATACCTGACTGGAGATGGGTGGGGTAAAGAAGAGAAGCCGGACTCTCCTCTGTGGAATCCAGTGACGGGGTGAGACACAATGGGCACAAATTGAAATACGGGAAATCAGAATGAAAGAAATGGTGGTGAAACACTGGAACAGGTTGCCCAGAGAGGTTGTGGAGTCTCTGTCCTCGGACAAGGTCAAAAGCCAAGAGGACACGGTCCCGAGCAACCCGCTCTAGGTGACTCTGCTTTGAGCAGGGGAGTTGGACAAATGACCTCCAGAGGTGCCTCCCAACCCCAACCCCTCTGTGATTCTGTGACTAGATGGGGCCTGACCTGAGGCCTGGAGAGCTCCATCGATGAAAGGGCTGGGAATAGCTTAAGGTGCTTTCCAAAGAGCTTCCCCAGTGTTGGCATCTTATGAGTCCGTCCGTGGTGCTGCAGTGCTTGGAAGGATTGGGGGAGGGGGGAGGGGTCTGGGAAGCTACAGAGCAATAGGCCTGACATTTGTTGCAGGCAACTGAGTAGAAACCGCACTAAACCCTGAACGTAGTGGCTGTATGGATAAAGGTGGTATTTCATGAACGCGTCAATGTGTCTTCTGTAAGGGAAGGTCAGCTGCCATCGAGCACAGGCACAAGGGGGAAGTCTATCATAAAATGAGGGACACCTGAATTTGGCAAAGTCGTTCAATGCGGTATCCAGCATAAGAGGGAGTATTCCCAAATGGATGAGTAAATTAATTGGTCGAAAGAGCGTGTGTTCAAAGGAGTATTCAGAACTTAAGTCTTGGGGTGAGAGGAGGCAGCTCTATGAAGCTCTCAGCTCAGTTCTCGTGGCAGCCACCCAAGCAGCGTGAGCGCTGGGAATTCTTAGCAAAGGAGTAGAAAACAAACCCACAACTGGTTTCCTGCCACAGTATAAATTTTAAAGTGTAGCGATAATGGGGTTTCCCTCTCCTTTTTTTTTTTTTCTCCTTTCCTTTCGTTTCATTCCTAATTAGATGGGTTCTTTACAGCGCAGCCACATGACCCATCAGCTGCATGTCCCTTCTTTCAGCCAACATATTAGCTGAATATATGGTGTCACATCCTCCTGGATGTTACGTGGAAGAAAGAACTCTGTCCCCTCCAGCCTGTCCTTGGTTTCTCTTCTACAGCTTACCAAGCTAAAAATGATTTACAGGATTCAACATGTGGAGTCAGCGGCCCGGACACACCCTGGGACAAGGGTCGTGGTGCTCATGAAGGGCTTGGCAAACGGTAACGCCTCATTACCCAACCACTGGGGCTTCTCGTTGCTGAGCTGCTTCCCCAATGTGGAAATCCAGCCCCTGGACTTGCCGGAGCTTTTCTCAGGGACGCCTCTGGCAAAGTGGTACTTGCAGTCTGAGCACTAGAAGGAACCTTATTTCTTACCTGTCCTGTCTGATGCCTGCAGAATTGCCATCATGTGGAAATTTGGTGGCATCTACCTGGACACAGACTTCATAGTGCTTAGGAACTTGAAGAACCTCACCAATGTGCTTGGTACCCAGTCCGAGTATGTACTGAACGGGGCCTTTCTGTCCTTTAAGCCCAAACACGAGTTCATGGAGCTTTGCATGCAGGACTTTGTGGATAACTACAATGGCTTGATCTGGGCGCACCAGGGCCCACATCTCCTAACGCGTGTCTTCAAGAAGTGGTGCTCCGTCAGTAATGTCCAGAACAACATGAGCTGCAAAGGGGTGCGTGCTCTTTCCCCAGAAGCCTTTTATCCTAT
Organism: Aptenodytes forsteri; assembly: GCF_000699145.1. Lineage (NCBI taxonomy): Eukaryota > Metazoa > Chordata > Aves > Sphenisciformes > Spheniscidae > Aptenodytes > Aptenodytes forsteri. Next base: position 9,679,541 of record NW_008795252.1, on the reverse strand, counting down.
CTGCTGGGAGAACTGGAAGAAGTTATTTGACACAATCAGCTCCTCGGAGCTTCACAAGCTCCTTAAGAACACCTACGCGGTGCACGTATGGAACAAACTGAGCCACGGGACAAGGCTAGAGATCACGTCCCAGGCTTTGCTGGCTCAGCTGTATTCTCAGTTCTGCCCTGCCACATATGCGAAGATGAAGAAGGACCCTGAAGAGCAGTCAAGGCCTGTAATGTGACCTGTGGGCCCTTGGCTGCAGGGAAGTTCCCCAACCTGAAGGAAACTGAGTGCCTTTCACCTTCCACGGAGCAAGTATTCTGTGTGACATCTCAGTGATTTTGTACCATTTCCAAGATCTGCCTCAGATCCTGCGTGCTTCAAATATACACCGGAACCTGAGTTTGGACTCTCTTGTTGTCCTTCAGTAGCCCTTGATGCTGCAGGGAAGGGTGAACTTGTTCATCGGTGCCTACCAGTTGCTCCTCCGTTGCTGTTCTCTCAATTGTATCAGGCCTGAAATGCCTCTCGTGTAGTTTCAACAGCTGTAGGAACCCTTGGCTTGCTCTCTGTAACGTTTGCAAGTATGTAAATAAATGCCAGCCAGTGCTATAGGACACGGTTTAGAGGAGCTTAGGACCAAATTCCCCGGGTGGTAAAGATTCTTACGGCTGGTGAAGTTTTGGGAGAGACTGCGAGTATATGAAAGTTGCTTTAAGAAACGGAAAACATTTTAAATCCCTGCTCGGCTCAGTGTAAAGTTTTTCTTGTTTTCCAAAGGTACTTTATTTCAAATGCTCTTGTCTACTGTTTTACATTCCGCAGCGATAGGCTGACTTTTCTGGTCCTCTTCAGGAAAAGAAATAGCCAAAAGCAGTTCTTCTACCAGTGTGGGAAATGCGATAGGTATTCAGAACAATACTCTCCTGCTGAGTCACTGCTTGGAAGTAGAAGTGTCCTTGTCTAAATTGCATAGGTGCAACACCTGAGTGATGTACTTAAGATAGCACTGGTCGTAAAACAGTTGGTAGGCTGTCAGTGGTTAGAGGGTATTTCCTGGTGGTTTATTTGCCCCTTACTGTTACATAGGTAAAAGAATAAGCAATCCACAGTAATGCAACTCAAATTTAACTTACACCAACCCTTTTTCCTCGTATCTGGAATCATATGTTTTATGACTAAATCATTCACTCCGGTAGGTACTTGTATGTGAATCCTGAGAAATGGTCCTGTCACCTTTGTCAGGAGTGTGGTTGTACACCTTTCCTTAACCTTCTGTATTTGCTTGATATGGAAGGGTTCTTCCGTAGAAGTATTTCCATCAAATGCTAGGACTGGTCTTGGAAAGACCAGGCTGTGCAAAGATGCAGGTTGCTCAAATGTGCAGCTTGTCATACATTTCTTGTGACTCTTGTATCACACTGGATACCAGTAGTACCATAGTGAAATAACTGACATCCTTATATGGTAACTTGCCATGGTTCTGATATGGAAAAATGATCAGTCACTAACGGTATGATACCTTGATGTATGTCTGAATTTCTTTTTGTCTGCCATTACTCTGTACTTGCTGTTTTTTCATGACATAGAAACCCCACTGCACTTACCAGCTATACGTGTGGGCAGCTCTGCTCCCAAAGGGAGCGCGTGTATTGCCAACCTAGTATGTCCTGGTTTCGGCAGGGATAGAGTTAATTTCCTTCCTAGTAGCTGGTGCAGTGCTGTGTTTTGGATTTAGGGTGAGAACAATGTTGATAACACACCGATGTTTTAGTTGTTGCTAGGTAGTGCTTACACTAGCCAAGGACTTTTTAGTTTTCCATGCTCTACCGACTGAGAAGGCTGGAGGTGCACAAGAAGCTGGGAGGGGGCACAGCCAGGACAGCTGACCCAAACTGGCCAAAGGGACATTCCATACCGTGTGACGTCATGCTCAGTACTGCTCTGTGTATTATTATTATATTATTATTATCATTTTATTTCAATTATTAAACTGTTTTTATCTCAACCCATGAGTTTTCTCACTTGTGCTCTTCCAATTCTCTCCCCCATCCCACCGGGGCGGGGGGGAGTGAGCGAGCGGCTGTGTGGTGCTCAGTTGCCGACTGAGATTAAACCATGACAAGTAGGAATAACATCAGCACATGGATGTGTCTCAGTGGCGAATGTACGCAGAACAAGCTGGTGGCTTTCCAGATGTACTTTATTCTTCTTTTAACAACCACTCTTCTTTCTACCAAAAAAGCTCCTCTCAGAAATTCTGGAGAGCATAATCAGTGGGAATATTTCTTGATTAAAAGATTCCCATCAGAAGCACATGAACATAACAAATACATTTTGGCTAGGTTAATCATTTTAGCCAGGTGAATTTCTTAACTAAGTTCACAGCACAGCTGCATCACTCAGGTCCCTTCCCTGCACTAGACACGAAGCCACCCCACTATGTGCTGCTTCCGTCCGTTTCTTTCTTTCCTGTGTTCACCTCCTCCACCAGGGGATGTGTTTTTTGTGGAGACCTCGGAGCGAACTAACCCAAGTTACCTGTTCACATGCTCTGTGGAGTCAGCGGCCCGGACACACCCTGGGACAAGGGTCGTGGTGCTCATGAAGGGCTTGGCAAACGGTAACGCCTCATTACCCAACCACTGGGGCTTCTCGTTGCTGAGCTGCTTCCCCAATGTGGAAATCCAGCCCCTGGACTTGCCGGAGCTTTTCTCAGGGACGCCTCTGGCAAAGTGGTACTTGCAGTCTGAGCACTAGAAGGAACCTTATTTCTTACCTGTCCTGTCTGATGCCTGCAGAATTGCCATCATGTGGAAATTTGGTGGCATCTACCTGGACACAGACTTCATAGTGCTTAGGAACTTGAAGAACCTCACCAATGTGCTTGGTACCCAGTCCGAGTATGTACTGAACGGGGCCTTTCTGTCCTTTAAGCCCAAACACGAGTTCATGGAGCTTTGCATGCAGGACTTTGTGGATAACTACAATGGCTTGATCTGGGCGCACCAGGGCCCACATCTCCTAACGCGTGTCTTCAAGAAGTGGTGCTCCGTCAGTAATGTCCAGAACAACATGAGCTGCAAAGGGGTGCGTGCTCTTTCCCCAGAAGCCTTTTATCCTATCTGCTGGGAGAACTGGAAGAAGTTATTTGACACAATCAGCTCCTCGGAGCTTCACAAGCTCCTTAAGAACACCTACGCGGTGCACGTATGGAACAAACTGAGCCACGGGACAAGGCTAGAGATCACGTCCCAGGCTTTGCTGGCTCAGCTGTATTCTCAGTTCTGCCCTGCCACATATGCGAAGATGAAGAAGGACCCTGAAGAGCAGTCAAGGCCTGTAATGTGACCTGTGGGCCCTTGGCTGCAGGGAAGTTCCCCAACCTGAAGGAAACTGAGTGCCTTTCACCTTCCACGGAGCAAGTATTCTGTGTGACATCTCAGTGATTTTGTACCATTTCCAAGATCTGCCTCAGATCCTGCGTGCTTCAAATATACACCGGAACCTGAGTTTGGACTCTCTTGTTGTCCTTCAGTAGCCCTTGATGCTGCAGGGAAGGGTGAACTTGTTCATCGGTGCCTACCAGTTGCTCCTCCGTTGCTGTTCTCTCAATTGTATCAGGCCTGAAATGCCTCTCGTGTAGTTTCAACAGCTGTAGGAACCCTTGGCTTGCTCTCTGTAACGTTTGCAAGTATGTAAATAAATGCCAGCCAGTGCTATAGGACACGGTTTAGAGGAGCTTAGGACCAAATTCCCCGGGTGGTAAAGATTCTTACGGCTGGTGAAGTTTTGGGAGAGACTGCGAGTATATGAAAGTTGCTTTAAGAAACGGAAAACATTTTAAATCCCTGCTCGGCTCAGTGTAAAGTTTTTCTTGTTTTCCAAAGGTACTTTATTTCAAATGCTCTTGTCTACTGTTTTACATTCCGCAGCGATAGGCTGACTTTTCTGGTCCTCTTCAGGAAAAGAAATAGCCAAAAGCAGTTCACAGCACAGCTGCATCACTCAGGTCCCTTCCCTGCACTAGACACGAAGCCACCCCACTATGTGCTGCTTCCGTCCGTTTCTTTCTTTCCTGTGTTCAGCAGCTCACTGCCCATGCTACTCCTTCACAACAAGCTGTGCAACTGGTTGGTGGTATTGGTATGCAACAGGGTAAAACCGCCACTATCTTTATGTTGGTTTTTCATCTACAGAAAAACACAATGGAAGGAAATTTCTTCTCAGGCTGTAAAAGAATCCAAGTATAACCTCTACATGAGGTTGCTGTTAGATTGCAGCGTCCGGCTGTACAACTGGTGATTCTTTTTTCAAGAGGGGAAAAAACCAAAAAAGCAGCGCTTCTGCTTCTGGTCAGCAAACCTGCACCAGTTCGGTTGTATCGGGAACCGGGGCTATAGGGGGAGGGAGGTGTAGAAGACACAGGGCAGAGGAAGCCATGAGGTTTTTCTGAGGAGGATGAGGTGACCTGAAGGCCTCAGACTGGTGCTGTTTGTAGAAAGTGCCTAAGAATAAAAAGCCCAAACTTGGGTTTCCATATCCTTGCCTCTGGCACGGCCTGCTGCGGTCTTTTGGGTGGCCCCCACGGCACGACGGGAAGGACGAGGGAGGTAAGTCAGCACTGGCATGGCGGCCACAACCAAAGAAGCAGCAGGAAAAAGGCTGAGCAGTCTCACCTGTGGGCTGGCAGGCTCCTGCAACCTGCCTGGCCATGGTGGGGCCATGGTAGGGCCGTGGCTGGCCAGGGCTGTCATGGAGAGGAGGAGGGTGAGGAGGAAGGGGATGTGCTGCGGGGAGCGGAGCAGGGGATGGCAGTGGGTGACGGTCGAGGTGCTGATGGGGCCAGGCTGGCCCTCCCTCCTCCTGCTGCCGAAGCCACACAGGCCCCACAGACCACGGGCATGTGCCAGGGCTGCGCCCTGCCACCGTGGCTGGGCTGGGGGCAGCAGCTGAGGTGGTGGTGCTGCCATGGCGGAACCTTCCGGAAGGCTCCATGTGGCCGGGGGCTGCGTCCCCCCTTCTGGGCAGTGCTGGGGGAATGGAGTGGATCTGGGGTGGGCTGTGCCTTGTTGCCCGTTTCTGGGCTGGGTAGGAATAACCTGTCTCTGGGAGAGGGATGTTGTGCTCCTGTGGGCCTGCGTCCCTCCCTCCTGCCTCCCCAGCCCTTTGCTCGGGTGGTGTAGAGCAGCGCAGCTACAGGCGTGTCAGCAAGAGCCATCCCAGTGTGTTATGTTAACATGGCCAAATCCTGCCCCTTCCTGTTGCAGGGTAGCCCTGCTGAAATTTAGGCAGTTTCTTGGGTCAGTGATTAGAGGGTACTTCTTTGGCGGTTTTTCTGGTGGCTGGGGATGGTCCCAGTGCTATGGGGCTAAGCAGCCCTTGGCCAGAGATGTCTGATCTCTCAGGGGTCTCTGACCCCTACCTGTGCTGCAGGGAAATACAGCATGTCTTAAAGGCAATCTCAACTCCTGTGGTTCAACTGTGGGAAATGCCGATTGATTTATCGCTTCGTGTTTGATTTTTATTTTTTTTTCCCCTCTTGTGTTTTAATTGCATTTGATCTTTTTTTCAGCTTGTGCTGTTTTTCTTGGAAGAATGTTAACTCTGAGGCAAAGATAGGATCTGTGTAGCTGTGCCAGTACCAGCGCTGTGAGTGAAATGCAGCCTCTCTGCCTTGCATTAATCCTCATCTTCATAATCTCTTTGCAGGAGATGAAGAAAAGAGCTAGTGCATACCAGAATATGCTTGGATTCTTGAGAGATCGTTTCTTGCAGACCTTTTCCCCGGTCCTTTCCTACCCGCTACGTCACGGGCACATCAGTTTTCACCTTCCAGTACTAGAGAGTATGATCTAAACTGCAGGCAGGCCCGGACCTTTTGGGCAGAGGACTGTGCAGCAGTCTCTTTATGGACAAGGTGCTCAGTGGAGTGATCCATTGGCATGTTGCTTTATGGTCACTTCATTGTGGGATCCAAAGGATCCTACAGTAGTGCTGGAGCAAGTCGTGCTCCCTGCTTCATCCATCCACCCTCCAATGTGATCCTTCCATCCCTCCCTCCCCTCCCACATGATTCCTGAGTGAGCTCAGCAACACCCCACTCAGTCCGCTATTCTCTGGCTGTTTCTGACGCTGGGAACTGATGTTTCCAGACGTTCCCCGTAGGCGTGGAATGGTGCAGAAAGAACCTGCGATTACCAGAACTTAGCCAAGCCGGGACTAAAAACTAGAGAGAGCAGCTCTGAAGTTGAGGACGAGGGCACCAGCTAAGCCTGCATAAACTGCATGGCCTCCTTCTACTGGGGAAGTGAGCAGCAGAGCTGACTATGTATCGGGGTCGGCACCTAACAGTTGACATGAAATGGTAGTCCCACGCTGGACACAGGGAGTTCTGGGTTAGCTCTTGTGCCGTTCCGGGCCTGGGGCTGCTATGACTTCAGCTGGGCCATCACCCAAATGCGGGCTCGGAATGGTTCCTAGGAAATTTTAAAGCCCAGCTGAAAGCTAATGCTCACAACTAGGGATTAGACTTGAACTGCAAATCTATTGTTTTGGTCCATTTCCAGTAACCCCAACCAGCCCCCTAAGTCCAGAAGGAGACTGTCGTGGTTTAATCTCAGTCGGCAACTGAGCACCACGCAGCCGCTCGCTCACTCCCCCCCGCCCCGGTGGGATGGGGGAGAGAATTGGAAGAGCACAAGTGAGAAAAAACTCATGGGTTGAGATAAAAAAAAGTTTAATAATTGAAATAAAATGATCGTAATAATGATATGGTAATAATAATACACAAAGCAAGTGATGCACAGTA
>NW_008795252.1:9671191-9672136 GCF_000699145.1 Aptenodytes forsteri | reverse complement strand
TAAAAGTGAGAAAAGTCATGGGTTGAGATAAAAAAAGTTTAATAATTGAAATAAAATGATCGTAATAATGATATGGTAATAATAATACACAAAGCAAGTGATGCACAGTACAATTGCTCACCACCCGCTGACCGATGCCCAGCCAGTCCCCGAGCAGCGGCCCCCCCGGCCAGCTTTCCCCAGTTTATGTACTGAGCATGACGTCACATGGTATGGAATGTCCCTTGGGCCAGTTTGGCTGTGCCCCCTCCCAGCTTCTTGTGCACCTCCAGCCTTCTCAGTCGGTAGAGCATGGGAAACTAAAAAGTCCTTGGCTAGTGTAAGCACTACCTAGCAACAACTAAAACATCGGTGCGTTATCAACTTTGTTCTCACCCTAAATCCAAAACACAGCACTGCACCAGCTACTAGGAAGGAAATTAACTCTATCCCTGCCGAAACCAGGACAATTTTCGTATCGAAAATAGCAAGGGACAGAAAGCTCCAGGGTGAGTCTGAAACTGAGCTCTGACTTGCTTTCTTAACCTTGTCGCTTTGCGAGGCTGCTGCACAGGCGATCAGCTCCGGTGCAGGCGTGTCCCGCAGCGGAGCGGCAGATTGCGGCGTACAGGGGGGTTTCCTGAGCAGGGGAACCCACAGGGGAGCGCAGAGACCTGCTGGGCGCCGGCAGCTCCCCCCCGGGCGGCTGCCGAGGCGGGGGGGGGGCCAGGAGCAATGGCTGCCACCCCCCACCCCCCACTAAAGGCAGCGCCAGGGAGCACTACCCACCAGGATGGGCAGTTTGCAGGGCAGTTCGCGAGGGAGGGCACCTCTTTGAAGGAGAGGCATTCCACGGGCCGAGTTGGGGAGTCGGCGTGCACAAAACCCAGCAACTGGGCACAGGTCAAGGGCACTCATCCTACCCGACCCTCAAGGCAGAATGGCGGGCACTCGTCTGAGGGTAAA
>NW_008795252.1:9640916-9666058 GCF_000699145.1 Aptenodytes forsteri | reverse complement strand
TATTAGTACTTAAAGGGGGCTTATAAAAAAGATGGGAACAAACTTTTTAGCAGGGCCTGTTGCGACAGGACAAGGGGGAATGGTTTTAAATTAAAAGAAGGTAGATTTAGACTAGATATAAGGAAGAAATTTTTTACGCTGAGGGTGGTGAAACACTGGCACAGGTTGCCCAGAGAGGTGGTGGATGCCCCATCCCTGGAAACATGGAAGGTCAGGTTGGACGGGGCTCTGAGCAACCTGGTCTAGTTGAACATGTCCCTGCTCATTGCAGGGGTGTTGGAGTAGATGACCTTTAGAGGTCCCTTCCAACCAAAACTATTCTATGAGTCTGTGCTTACAGCCAGGTCACCAGCTGGTGCCAGCTTGTTTCTTTTGCTCTTGAACTCCTGCTGCACGCTTGTGAGCAGAGGTTCGTCTGTGCTGCCGGCACTAACAAGCACGTTGCTGTGCCTGCCTTACCCGCTCCTGACAGTGACTCAGGTACTCCATACCACACAGCATGGCACCTTCTGCCTTGCCATGTACTTGTTAAGGTAAAAGTGCAATTGCTCTTATAAAAGGAGACAGATCTCTTCTCTGGTGGTACTTGCCTTGTGACTGCTACTAGCTGCCTTTACTCGTCAGTCCATCAATCCCTATTGTATCTATACATATCCAAAATGGAAGTTTACCTGCTGTTTTTCAGAAGCAGCCAAACAATACAATGCACTGAGTCTAGTACTGGGTTTTCCATGAAACAGCTCTCTTGTGCATGAGAGTAGTGTGTAGAGACCCTAAGGAGTGAAGCTGAGGAAGTGCTAATTCTTTGTCATTTCAGGTGAGGATGAACAAATAACAAGCTGTTTCCTTGCCCTGCACCTCAGTGGTGGTCTGATAGAAACTACAAGTCTAGTATTTCTTCTTAGTCCTGGTAGAAGTCTTAATTCCTGGGGGAAGGGAGAGCTGAGTGGCGCAGCACTGGGCTCTGGGCTACAGTCCCCTCCTTGGTGGCTGGATATAGAATCATAGAATAGTTTGGGTTGGAAGGGACCTCTAAAGGTCATCTAGTCCAACCCCCCTGCCGTGGGCAGGGACGTCTTCAACGAGATCAGGTTGCTCAGAGCCCCCCCAACCTGACCTTGAATGTTTCCAGGGATGGGGCATCCACCACCTCTCTGGGCAACCTGTGCCAGTGTTTCACCACCCTCAGCGTAAAAAATTTCTTCCTTATATCTAGTCTAAATCTACCCCCCTTTAGTTTAAAGCCATTCCCCCTTGTCCTGTTGCAACAGGCCATATCTTTGATACTGAGCCATTGCTACACTCAGTATTAGGGTCTGGCAGCTGTCAGTGGGGTTCAGAATCTTCTTAGTGGCAATACTTATATCTAGACTTGGTCTTTTCTTGCTGCAAGGGTTGGCTCACAGGTTAGTGCTTGCATGCACTGTTCAGGTCCACCACTGCACTATCTCTGAGCTTGCTCAGCAAGCAACTTACATTGTGGCTGAGGCGAACAGCACTGGTAACATTAGAAGAACCACTTCTCTGTTACGAATTCATATGCCACCATTCTCAAATAGCACTGTCACTGGGTGCAGGCTAATCTTGTCAAAGTGTTACTGTCTGAGAAAGTAACAGCTCCTGCTAGTGTTTTTTTACATTTGATGAAGCTATTCAGCAAGCTCACTTAACTGAAGTTGAGCATGCCTGGTTTTTTGGAAGCTGTTACAGCTCTATCTTAATTCATTCAACAAATTTCCTACTCTATCTAAGTGCGAAAGCATTACTGACCATTTTCCACTGATCTTAGACTACTGCTTATTGTGTTTAGGGAGACAGAAGCTGAATTGAAGCTGATTGACGTTGCCATGACTGGCTATGTGATTTTCTGTTTGTGGCCATTACTTACATACATCATTGGTTCTTTCTGTTGCAAATAACAGACAGAGTCTGTGGGTTTTTTTCTGGATAACTTCAGTGAGATGCCATCACATCTATGGCCACATTCTCTACAGTGATTTGGGAATCAACAGCTATAAAAACTGCTATATCATTTCTCCCCACAATCTTTATTTTTTTGCAGAAACTTCCTAATATCCTCTAACTCTTCGCTGTGGCTTGCTTTTAATTCTTCTTACCCCACGGAGTGTCTGTCTAGCACTGCATTAGAGCTATACAAGTGGGTATTTTCACTTTTTTTTCTTTTATTTCAGGAGAAAACTTAGTTCTAAAAAATATTTAAGTGAAATTGGATATTGCAGGGTTCACTCTGGAAAGGTGAAGTTGTGATTAGGTACAAAAGGTGCAGTTAAGAGACGGATACCTTAAGTGTCCTCTCTATATAGCTGCAGTATCTTATGGCTTGGTCTAATATACCCATTACAATTACAATACTTACTCTCATCTCACCTCAAATATTTGCACATGCTTGGTCTGCCATTCTCTCTAGGGTCAGAAGGAGGAGCTCTACAGCTGTTGCTAAAATGCTAAATACTAATTCCCCTAAATACTAGAGGAATTAGCTAGTGGATTCATCCCTGTTTGGCACTGCTCTGCTCTTCCATGCCTAACAGACTGATTAGTCACCCACTGAATGTTGGTATTGTCAAATCTTACCTCTTCTACTCTTGTTGGTAATGTAAATCTGGAGAAAATGGAGATCTTCAGCTGTTTTCTGCTGGGTCCCAAAAATACTCCTATCAGGCTGCTTGTGATCAGTGATATTGTTCAAGACCCCTAAGCAGCTACCTGGGTATGCAGCAGCACTTTGCTGGACCTTTTTCCTCTCTGTTTTTGTTACTGAATTCGTAGCAAATTTACAGACCCCCTCCAGTGTTTTTCTGTTCATATGTCCACACACTTACTTGAAGGGACACCACTAAACTCAACAGTACTTGACTCATTCTCCTAAAGACAACTGGGACTGGTACAATCACTTCCAAGCCTGATTAGAGCTATGTTGCCATGTTTCTACTTGATGTACCATAAATGTAGCTTTTGAATAGTTTAATGGCATAACGTAGTTGATGTTGCACTAAAATTATGCAACAAAGACGAGCAATGATAAGACAAAGAAAGAAGGGAAGGTATACCACGGTATACTTTGATTTAGCCTGTGAAGCTAGATTTTGATGTTCATGACATATTCTGGATGATCTCCGCTGTACCAGATTCTCCAGCCCTGCCCCAGTCTCGATGCCTCTAGCACTGGGTCCCATGCTAAGAGCTGAAACTCTTCTATGCTTCCCCAGCATCTGATCCCCTCTGGCTAAAACAGTTGTTTATACTGGTTATGCTAAGGTCTAGGCCTGGATGTTTGAGAACTTCCACAGAAGTCATAATCTGAGAATTATACAGGTCTAATGTAATTATGTAAAAGCAATTCTAATTGCTTTCAGTGTGAACTGAGAATGTAATGTTTCATTCTCTGACATAGCTAAATGCATGCCCTTAAACAACTTGTACAGTTTATTTCTTGCCATTTATTACCGCTACTTGAACTGTCACGAAGATCTGATTATGTTCTATAACAACGTTGCTCAAGAGTGTATATTTTTTCCTATTAGGACTGATTTGCCAAGTTTCAGGGACTTCTGAGTATCTGCTGTTGCAATTCAAAAAATAGAGGATTGCAGAAACTGGTGATGCTTGTTTGGCTTCACGTAAGTTGGCTTCATGTACAATTCATGTTGTACCATCACTCAATCATCCAATTGTCATCCAGTTTTGGTTGCTGGCATTTTTTTGATGTCTGTGGTTTTGCTACCAAGGAAAATATCAGTAAAGCCCATTTACAGTCACATAGGGCAGGAACCCTTTTGCTCACTGCAGGGTGCTCCAGAACCCTTTAGGGGCACCAAGAGTAGATGTGAGCACGTACTGATCCAGCAGCATCAGATTGGGTGAAGTCTTTGCACAGAGGAGTTACAAGATCTTCCATGTCTGTCCTCTTTGTACTACGTTTTATGCTTTTTGTGCTTGGAACAAGGGAAAATTGCTATCATTTAAGTGTCAGACTTTACCTTATGCAGTAAGGTGTCTCTGTACATTTTACAATTTTTGTTTGGACTGCGGTTTTGTTTTGTTGTTTTTTTTTTTTCTTTTGCGTTTTTTTCTCTACATTGGTTAGCTAGGTTTTTAAATTTAGCATGCAAGGTCGTGAAAATTAGATGCAGTGTATGCAGAAAATATGCATTAGGAGGTTTCTTGCTCTGTTGTAGAAATTCTTGTGGCATGTGAGTATCTAACCAGTCCTTCTCACACTCTCAGAGGGTCTCAGCATCTGCCTGTTTCTGCATTGGTATGAGACGGAAAAGCACTACCTTCCTTTTACTGCAGTATTGAAGACACTTTGGAAGAACAGGGGCAGACATGTCCACATCAGCAGAAGGACCAGTGACCAGGTCCAGGACTAGGACCAGTGTCCCCAGTGACATGTTGTTATTGCCACTGGAGATCTAGTCCACGGATTATGCAGGGGCATTCATCTAACCCTCATGCAGATTACACAAGCAGATAAGTGACTGCAGGCATCATTGCCTGTAATGGGAACACAGGTGCCTATACCACGGACTGTTAAAGTTAGGTGAGGTAAAGCCTACTGTGGCTTCTAGAAAACCTGGGCAAAGCCAATGCAACTTGCTGTTGATCTGATGGCCATTCTCACATCTGAATGTGTTTCCTGTGTGTCCAGGGCACTGTGATTGTAAAAATGCATTTGAAATTAACCTCTTATGAAATGAGGAGAGGAGAAAAAAGGTACTGTGGTTCTGCTGGTGCCAAATCAAAGTTGCTGCCTGGAAGGCAAAATGTAAGCAATATGGGGTTATTGCTCTTTCAAATATGCAGTAGCTAAGAAATAAGAGAAAGATGTGTATCGATTTTAATATAGCCTTTTCCTAAATTCCATTATCTGCTGAAAAGTACAGTGTTATCATGCACGAAGGAAGGCTGATGTAAGTTTGATCTGGCCTTTAATATGAGCAGCAGTATGTTTCAAGGTTTGTCAGACACTGAGTCACGGCACACTATTGATTAAACACTCCACTGCAGACCAAAAGAGAGTGAGTCATCAATTTTTACTCAAAATGACTTGTATAAAACAACACATCAACTTACTCTGCCGTCTGGTTCCGTGTCCTCCCCCCCCCGAAAAAAAAGAAATGTTGCCTGATCACTCTAACTACGAGTCTTCACTACTGGTGCTGGGGAGTTGGACAAATGACCTCCAGAGGTGCCTCCCAACCCCAACCCCTCTGTGATTCTGTGACTAGATGGGGCCTGACCTGAGGCCTGGAGAGCTCCATCGATGAAAGGGCTGGGAATAGCTTAAGGTGCTTTCCAAAGAGCTTCCCCAGTGTTGGCATCTTATGAGTCCGTCCGTGGTGCTGCAGTGCTTGGAAGGATTGGGGGAGGGGGGAGGGGTCTGGGAAGCTACAGAGCAATAGGCCTGACATTTGTTGCAGGCAACTGAGTAGAAACCGCACTAAACCCTGAACGTAGTGGCTGTATGGATAAAGGTGGTATTTCATGAACGCGTCAATGTGTCTTCTGTAAGGGAAGGTCAGCTGCCATCGAGCACAGGCACAAGGGGGAAGTCTATCATAAAATGAGGGACACCTGAATTTGGCAAAGTCGTTCAATGCGGTATCCAGCATAAGAGGGAGTATTCCCAAATGGATGAGTAAATTAATTGGTCGAAAGAGCGTGTGTTCAAAGGAGTATTCAGAACTTAAGTCTTGGGGTGAGAGGAGGCAGCTCTATGAAGCTCTCAGCTCAGTTCTCGTGGCAGCCACCCAAGCAGCGTGAGCGCTGGGAATTCTTAGCAAAGGAGTAGAAAACAAACCCACAACTGGTTTCCTGCCACAGTATAAATTTTAAAGTGTAGCGATAATGGGGTTTCCTTCTTCTTTTGTTTTTCGTTTTGTTTCTTTTGCTGATTCATTTCTAATTAGGTGAGTTCTTCACAGCACAGCTGCCTGACCGTTATATCAGCCCCCATATTAGCTGAACATATGATGTCACATCCTCCTTGATCGGCTTGTTTTCTCCATGTGTTTAGACTCCACCTTTCACCATTATTTTCCAGACAAAGGAAGTACTAGACCATAGAGTTATAGGCACTCTCAGAGACACTAACCTCTTGAAAAATCTTGTCCGTCTGAGCAGTGACTTCTGTGGTGTCTTGAAAGCGGGGACAGGTAAGTAGTATTTGCAGTTTCTGTGAGTGGGACTTGCAGTTTCAGAGGAAGGTAGAGAGCCAGATTTCCTGTGTTTGTTTTGTGAAATAAAGGGACTGGCCAATGCAGCATCTAAAATGTCCTCTTATCTGCTACAAAAGCAGAAATGTATTTCTAAATATATAGAAGTGCGATTGTAGTAGAAGTTCCTCCTCTTACTAAAAATATGCATGTAACCCTGAAGCTTGCTCACTGTTAGATTAGAGCCGCACCTTCCTGCCTTCTCTACTGCAAAGGCTCTGTCCCCTCCAGCCTGATTTCTCTTCTACAGCTTACCAAGCTAAAAATGATTTACAGGATTCAACAGGCTGAGTTGTGGAGGGAGGGGGAAATAGCTTTGTAAAAAGCAGAGAGGTGTTTTTTCGCTGCCTGTAACACCCACAGCACGTGCTGGCATTTCTCTGCAGGAGAAGAAAATGTTCTGGGTATCCAGAGTGATGATTTGTGTATCGGCTGCCTCTCCTCTGTCCCCTAAGCCCCAGTGCCTAGTGGAGAGCAGTGGCTTCTTGCTGTTGCATTTGGAAACCTCCCAGTGCGGCTGACAAGTCATTTTCTGGCTATGTGGCGAGTTTAGTATGTGGCCCAGGTGCAGTAAGCAGGGGTGAATGAGAAATGGGATTGTACAAGCTGGGTTCTCGGTCCTGTTCCCTGTCTGGTTACAGCTGTTTGATTAAAGCTTTTGCCGTTTCCTGAAGCTCTCTGTTCTGGAGCATGGGGATTTGGAGATGGAGATGGGGCAGAGAGAGGCAGAAGAAATCATAGAATCATTTAGGTTGGAAAAGACCTTTAAGATCATCGAGTCCAACCGTTAACCTAGACTGCCAAGTTCCACCACTAAACCATGTCCCTAAGTGCCATGTCTCCACGTCTTTTAAATACCTCCAGGGATGGTGACTCAACCACTTCCCTGGGCAGCCTGTTCCAATGCTTGACAACCCTTTTGGTGAATAAATTTTTCCTAATAGCCAATCTAACTGCCCCTGGCGCAACTTGAGGCCATTTCATCTCATCCTAATTGCCACAATCCTCCTCGCTGCTTCTTCATGTGCTTTTGCACGTTGACCTTTGGGGTCCCAGTGGTGGGCCCAGGAGGTGCTGGTTCTGCTGTCCTTCACTTTAAGGGGAGGCAAGGGCAGAAATGCTGATGCTAATGCTGAGAATGTAGCTAAAATGACTTCCTTTTTTGTTGCTGCCTTGTTAATCTCTTCCTCTCCAACCCTCCCTTTTGCAGCATGAAGAGAGGAAGTAAGGGTAGGGTGGAGGGGGGATTGCATATCCATCACCAGATGATTCCACTGGCAGAGCTGAGCAGGTCCCAGCCAGCATGGCCTTTGCATCCTGGGTTGGTGACAGCTGGGTTAGGCAGCACCATCTACCAGAGGAGGTAGAAGTGAGGACTTGGTAGGGAAGCAGGGTTGGGAAGCAGCTTTGAAACTCTCTTTACCTAGGCAGTTCTTGTCCTTATCGTCTGCATCTGCTTTCAAAGCTGCCTTGTTTCAATTCCCCTCCCACTATCTGTGCATTCTGATATGCTACAGTGCCATGAACAATGA
This sequence comes from Aptenodytes forsteri, assembly GCF_000699145.1. Classification (NCBI taxonomy): domain Eukaryota; kingdom Metazoa; phylum Chordata; class Aves; order Sphenisciformes; family Spheniscidae; genus Aptenodytes; species Aptenodytes forsteri. Next base: position 9,658,287 of record NW_008795252.1, on the reverse strand, counting down.
GCCAGGCTCTCTGTAGGGGCAGGTGGTTGATTTCAAAAGGCAGCAACTGCTGGTGCAGCAGCCTGGGAGACTGAGGCCTCTTGATAGGAACTGATGACAGTACTGGGGTTTTAGTATTGCGTTTGGCTTTGGGGGAGGACAGGTTATGTATCAGGGGAAAAAACTCTCATCATGAGAAAAAAATCTCATCAGGGCAGCAGTTCCACACAATGTCTGTTGACAGAGCTCCAGGAATTTTCATTAGGAACATTCCTATTTCCTCATCCTACGGTTTTTTTGCATATGTGTCTCATGTCCAGAATGACCTGAAATTCTAGAAGATGATAGATAAGGTCTCTAATGCTGTTCCCAGAGTTTGTTGTGCACCACCATGAACGTATGCTATTTGTGTGTCACATGCTGTATAAACCTCCAAGTGGCAAGCACAACTTGGACAATATACATGGACAGAACTGAGGATCAGTCTTGGTTTGTGGTATACAAAAAGGAAAGACTTGTCCCTGTTTTGTGTTTGAAAGAGATGGATCCAAAGATGGGCAGTAGTTTCCGATGTGGGATCTGAAGGCCCTGTGACAATACAGAGAAGCCAGGAGACTCTTTCAGAAATGACCAAAAGGCGTAATTTAAGCGTGCTGCCCTGACGTAAAGGAAGGAGAGTTCTGTTCTGCCGTGGCACTGTCCCAAGGCTCGTGGTCTGCTGCCTTGCCTGTCAGTGTCTTTTTCTTCTTTCGTCCCCTTCAGATCACGACGGTTGTCTTGGGAGAGCGGGCTCTGACAGGAGCAAGACTGCCCAGGATGTCCAGCTGCCTGCCAAATCTGGCCACGGTGGTGCCGAGCCACGGGCTCAGGGCTCTGTTTATCCTCACCATTTCATTTGTGTTCTTTGCCGCTGTCTCGTTCTCCTGGAGAACTGGGGAGGACGCTGAGGGCCAGCTCTACAGCTTGCCTACACAAAGCAGGTGTGCTCAGTTTTTGCCTTCTCCTCCCAGTGCCATTCCTGGTGGGCCCCCTCCTCCACCAGGGGATGTGTTTTTTGTGGAGACCTCGGAGCGAACTAACCCAAGTTACCTGTTCACATGCTCTGTGGAGTCAGCGGCCCGGACGCACCCCGGGACAAGGGTTGTGGTGCTCATGAAGGGCTTGGTGAATGGTAACGCCTCATTACCCAACCACTGGGGCTTCTCGTTGCTGAGCTGCTTCCCCAATGTGGAAATCCAGCCCCTGGACTTGCCAGAGCTTTTCTCAGGGACGCCTCTGGCAAAGTGGTACTTGCAGTCTGAGCACCAGAAGGAACCTTATTTCTTATCCGTCCTGTCTGATGCCTGCAGAATTGCCATCATGTGGAAATTTGGTGGCATCTACCTGGACACAGACTTCATAGTGCTTAGGAACTTGAAGAACCTCACCAATGTGCTTGGTACCCAGTCCGAGTATGTACTGAACGGGGCCTTTCTGTCCTTTAAGCCCAAACACGAGTTCATGGAGCTTTGCATGCAGGACAGAGCTGCAACTCTTCTATGCTTCCCCAGCATCTGATCCCCTCTGGCTAAAACAGTTGTTTATACTGGTTATGCTAAGGTCTAGGCCTGGATGTTTGAGAACTTCCACAGAAGTCATAATCTGAGAATTATACAGGTCTAATGTAATTATGTAAAAGCAATTCTAATTGCTTTCAGTGTGAACTGAGAATGTAATGTTTCATTCTCTGACATAGCTAAATGCATGCCCTTAAACAACTTGTACAGTTTATTTCTTGCCATTTATTACCGCTACTTGAACTGTCACGAAGATCTGATTATGTTCTATAACAACGTTGCTCAAGAGTGTATATTTTTTCCTATTAGGACTGATTTGCCAAGTTTCAGGGACTTCTGAGTATCTGCTGTTGCAATTCAAAAAATAGAGGATTGCAGAAACTGGTGATGCTTGTTTGGCTTCACGTAAGTTGGCTTCATGTACAATTCATGTTGTACCATCACTCAATCATCCAATTGTCATCCAGTTTTGGTTGCTGGCATTTTTTTGATGTCTGTGGTTTTGCTACCAAGGAAAATATCAGTAAAGCCCATTTACAGTCACATAGGGCAGGAACCCTTTTGCTCACTGCAGGGTGCTCCAGAACCCTTTAGGGGCACCAAGAGTAGATGTGAGCACGTACTGATCCAGCAGCATCAGATTGGGTGAAGTCTTTGCACAGAGGAGTTACAAGATCTTCCATGTCTGTCCTCTTTGTACTACGTTTTATGCTTTTTGTGCTTGGAACAAGGGAAAATTGCTATCATTTAAGTGTCAGACTTTACCTTATGCAGTAAGGTGTCTCTGTACATTTTACAATTTTTGTTTGGACTGCGGTTTTGTTTTGTTGTTTTTTTTTTTTCTTTTGCGTTTTTTTCTCTACATTGGTTAGCTAGGTTTTTAAATTTAGCATGCAAGGTCGTGAAAATTAGATGCAGTGTATGCAGAAAATATGCATTAGGAGGTTTCTTGCTCTGTTGTAGAAATTCTTGTGGCATGTGAGTATCTAACCAGTCCTTCTCACACTCTCAGAGGGTCTCAGCATCTGCCTGTTTCTGCATTGGTATGAGACGTAAAAGCACTACCTTCCTTTTACTGCAGTATTGAAGACACTTTGGAAGAACAGGGGCAGACATGTCCACATCAGCAGAAGGACCAGTGACCAGGTCCAGGACTAGGACCAGTGTCCCCAGTGACATGTTGTTATTGCCACTGGAGATCTAGTCCACGGATTATGCAGGGGCATTCATCTAACCCTCATGCAGATTACACAAGCAGATAAATGACTGCAGGCATCATTGCCTGTAATGGGAACACAGGTGCCTATACCACGGACTGTTAAAGTTAGGTGAGGTAAAGCCTACTGTGGCTTCTAGAAAACCTGGGCAAAGCCAATGCAACTTGCTGTTGATCTGATGGCCATTCTCACATCTGAATGTGTTTCCTGTGTGTCCAGGGCACTGTGATTGTAAAAATGCATTTGAAATTAACCTCTTATGAAATGAGGAGAGGAGAAAAAAGGTACTGTGGTTCTGCTGGTGCCAAATCAAAGTTGCTGCCTGGAAGGCAAAATGTAAGCAATATGGGGTTATTGCTCTTTCAAATATGCAGTAGCTAAGAAATAAGAGAAAGATGTGTATCGATTTTAATATAGCCTTTTCCTAAATTCCATTATCTGCTGAAAAGTACAGTGTTATCATGCACGAAGGAAGGCTGATGTAAGTTTGATCTGGCCTTTAATATGAGCAGCAGTATGTTTCAAGGTTTGTCAGACACTGAGTCACGGCACACTATTGATTAAACACTCCACTGCAGACCAAAAGAGAGTGAGTCATCAATTTTTACTCAAAATGACTTGTATAAAACAACACATCAACTTACTCTGCCGTCTGGTTCCGTGTCCTCCCCCCCCCGAAAAAAAAGAAATGTTGCCTGATCACTCTAACTACGAGTCTTCACTACTGGTGCTGAGGAGTACTGGATATGCTGTTCCAATGTGGTGCCCATGGCGGCAAACAACCATCTGTAGCTCATATTCCTCGATCTTCACTGTTTCACTTGTGACTCTTTCTTCAGCCAGCAGGAAAATGACGGTGTAAAGGGCAAATTCGAACTCTGGGCTGACACCAATAAAGGTGCTTCCAATTGGCTTGACCGAGCCCTTCCAGCTGAACTGGATGCTCAAAACTTAGTCATCTTTGTGAGGCTGAAAGCATAAACAAAACAACAAAATAATCTCCAACACAGCTGTGGCCAGACAGATACAATTTCCGACTCCAGATTTTTGAGGCCATTGCAAGTTTCAGTCATCCTTGCTGTGTCAGGGTGCTATAGGTAGAGCACAGCCTTTTTCCTGTCCTCTGGAGCGTACATGATCATTTATCTCAATTAAGCTTCAGCAGCGTTGCAATTCTGTAAACACCAGCACTACTTTTTAAAATAGTTTTTGCAAAAAAAGAAGCTGGACTTGAGGGCATGCTAGTATTTCTTCTGCTTATATACACCTGGGCAAATTAGGTTCAAAGCAGCTGAGCCTATGATTGTGTCATTCTGTCTTGATTAATTACCACAGCTTTTATCTCTGGATCCATTTGTCTTATTTGCAAAGGCACCCTGCTTGTTCTTACCCTGGTTTTGTTCTTCCGAGTGACATATCCCTTGTAGTCAATTCAGTTGCGCTTTTCCTGAAGGTAAAATTGCACCCAGTTGTGCAAACCTAAGATCTGTTTACCATGCCTTGTTTCTCCAATAAAAACACGTTCAAAACCGCAAGAATCAGGTCTGTAATAAATCAAAGAATAATATATAGGTCTTTTATGTATTTAAATAGTTCAAACTGGCAGAGGTAAAAGGCAAGAAATGCACAAGCTTGCTTAGGTTGATTTGTAACCAGTTTTTTTATTTGTCTGGATGTGTTGGGTTTTCTTTCTTACTTTGCACAAAACTTGCAATGCCGTCTAGCCACTAAGTCTAAATTTATATTTGATGATGAAGGTTGCTAGTAAATGCCACAGATGCATCACTGCTGCTTATCCAGATTTTAGCAAGATACTGTCTCCCATAACAGCCTCATAGACAAACTGATGAAGTACAGATTAGAAAAGTGGATGATGTGGTGGGCTGAAAAGTGGATGAACATCTGCAGTTGAAGGCCTGTGATTAGGGACACAAAGTGCAGCTGGAGGCAGTTCACCAGTGGTGTACCCCAAGGGTCAATGCTGTTAGTATCTGATCAGTAAGTCTTTAAACACGATCTGTGTGGGAGCAATGAACACCTGATTTAGGCCATATTCTGAGGCTGTCTTCCAGTTCTCTGTGTAACAGATGGCACTCGGACTTATAGTTACCTGAGTCAGAATACTGTAGAGATTATCAGGGGCCATATCCATCAAACATACCTGTCTCCTTTCCTGGCATAGAGCTGGAACCAGATGTCATAGAGCTGATATTTGAAATCGGCAAGGTTTGGCTTTGCTAGTTTTTTTTTAAGCAGATATTCATGAGCTAGCTGAAGGATAGAAAACCAAGATATATACACAGTTTACTTTTTAATTCAGTGTTTTCAGTGACTGAAAAAGATCTGTGTTACTCACTTTCATGACTTCTGTCGCTAAGATAGCATCAAGAAAACAATTGTTTTCAACTATTTCTTCTGGAGTCACTACTTCTGCCATACCGGTTGATGTCTCATAGTTGTCCAATAAGGAAATAAAAGCTGCAGAAAAAGAGAAACACTCAGCATGCTCATCCTGATGAACAGGCCATATGCCTAATCATACCTGTGATCCAGTCATTGGAGACTGCCATCATAAAAAGATGCCATATAATGTGCCTTGAAAGCCCTTAGAGAAAGACATTCCTTTATATGTCAAATTTTATTCTCAGGTGCACTGTTGGGTGTAGGTCTAGAGATGACTCAAGGCCAGACCACCGCTTTACTTCTTTTTAAGATAAACAGCTCGCTACTGAGCTTCCTTATAGAACCAAGTGCTGAAGCAATAATGACCTTCTACCAAAACACATCTCATCTGACCACCAAAATTACAGACATAGGCTTACGAACTTGAGCTATGCTGGCAGAAGGCTTTGTGGGCATTACTTCAGCAGAGGAATAATACAGCATAAACCTACATGAGATGGCTTGAGCTTGAGCGCATGGCCACCGAGTGGATGGGTTCATTTTCTCCTTTGCATCCCTTTTGTGCCCTGCTCCCTCCCGTCGCTTCATCTACTTGTGCTCTGACACTCAGTGGACTCTGGGGGCTGATTCAGCACACCAAGCTGATAGAAAAATACTTGAGGTCAAAAACCTAAGTCACTTCCTGCCGGGTTAGTGAGCTGAAGGGACTCAGCGTAGGGTTCAGTGAGTACCAGAGCTGCCCTAGACACAGGATTGTGTGGCTCAGACAGGAGTGGGGGGAGCAGAGTGCTCCCCATTATGCCGGCTGTTCGATCAGCTTAATGTAACTCTATCCGGGGAAAAGAAAAATCAGGGAAGGAAACATACATTCATAGACATGCTTGAAGTATAGCCCCCAACAGAAATGCAAGGAGTAGCTGTGGACCTAGCGCTATCCGAAAGGGCTAGAAGCTGTGAGCAAAGGAGGAGAGATGACTTTGGCGTCTTTTTCAATACATGGAGTAACATCAAAGCAATGACAAGAGTCTCATCCATTTCACTTTGTAGTGGAAGAACCACAGAAAAATTCAAATTTTGGCTAAGGCACAAAAGGATGTTCTTCCTGAGGCTGAGGCTACAGGTAACCTCTATGCAAATGTTGTGGAAACTACCTTCAAATGACACGCGGCCTGATGATCCTCACCACCATCCAAATTCTATATGATGTTATATTTTAGGCAAACACATAAAAACCAACACGGATTCTTCATGTCATTTCCACCATTAACAAAAGAACGGGTCTCACTTGCAAAAGTTTTTATGCTCTTCAGGCGTTCTTCATTTACGTTGTGAAACAGATGTCTGGCTGCGCTGTCCTGGACAGCACTGTCACCTTGCTGTGCGACATCTGCTTTTCCCTAGGAGAAACACCGGAGTAAAACAATGAAAGAAGTAAGATGTCCTTAGAGGAGACAGTGCCTGCCTTTATAATAATCAAAACAAAACTCATAATGCTATCAGGTTTCTTTGTTAGGAATGGTCTTCCTACGAAACAAGGCAAGACATTACAGAAACACTACCAGCATAAAGAAAAAAGACATAATCTCTGACATTGTAAGAGCCTGGAATTTCTCTGTTGGCTCATTTTCAGAGGTGATTGTGATGACCCATGTGTTAGCTCAGTTCTGATCAGTAACCAGCTGTGCTACTATGCTATATACATCACATGATAAAAAGAAGTAATGTAGAGCCAAGGCTCCCTCCCACCACAAATAAATAAAAAAGAGATTTGTGCACCTTCCTTCTCTGTTCATTTGTAACCCACAGACCCACTGCATATAGTTTATGAGGCCATGCAGTGCAGCAGAGGGGTTGTTTCTCTCCTGAGTCATAGAATCATAGAATCATAGAATAGTTTGGGTTGGAAGGGACCTTTAAAGGTCATCTAGACCAACCCCCCTGCCGTGGGCAGGGCCCAAGATAGCCAGTCTAATTCTCCTCTCCTCTGTTGTAATGCTTAAGCAATCCCACTCCTGAGTAGGCTCTCTCAGTCTCAGCCTTTGTTTTCTCTTTCTGACTTCATGACCGCAGCCCCAGCCATCACCCCAGTGCCGGGGAGATGCCGAGATTGTTCTGTGCAGCTCCACCAGCTTTGGACTGGTGCATCCTGGTGCTCTGAAGTTTTCGAAGACTTCTGGTTGGCCACATTTAAGGGCATTTTAATCAATGTTACCAATAAGCACATCCAAAACAGAAAGGAGGCTTTCCTGACAATTTTCAAGTTTCTGTTCCAAAAAGGGCATTCTCAAGGAAAGAGGAGAAAAGATGAGGAGCAGTTTGTTAACACGGGCAAGGGGTAACTAGAGCCTTGTTCTGAGAGATGGAGAAAGCATATGGGAGAAGTTTTCCCCACACACATTTTGGCCTGAGGTAGGTACCTCTTTTTCAAGTTTATCAGCAACAGAAAATTGTATCTTATAATATGAAGCAACATTGAAATAAAGTGTTTGAGCACTTGTGTGAGTACAAAATTGAATACTGAATATTCAGTGGCCTGGTGCAATTTGTGGCCAAAACACATGGTCATGTTTGCACTACACTGAGCTGGCAAGGAGTGAAATGGCTGCTCATCAAATCTGATACCCACTCCTCCCTCACAGTTCCCTGGGACTGGTAGCAACAACCCTGAAACCCTCCTCACCCACACCTCTGTGCTACTCCACACTCTCCAGATGAGACCCAGGAATTCCTCCCTTATTCCCCCAGGAATGACTTGGGACCTATCTCCCCTTCTTCCTCGCTGCAAGTCACCCAGACCATACACACAAGCAGTCATACACACACGGAAACATCCAGGGTGGAGGGGACCTCAGGACATCTCTAGTCCTGCTCAAAGTATGGTCAACACTGAATTCAGACCATATTGCTCAGGGTGTCATCTTGTTGGGTCTTGAAAACCTCTGGAGGTGGAGATTTCACAGCTTCTCTGGGCATCCTGTTCTGGTTGCATTTGTCCGTGTTGAATTCCATGATATTCCTTCCTTAGCCTATTTCTCCAGCCTGCCTAGGTCCAGCTGAAGAGAAGCCCTGCGCTTGAGCATACCAACTTCATCACCACAGGTTGCTGTCATCTGCAAAATTGGAAAGGTGGCACTCCATCCCCTCCTCCAGGCCACTGATAAAGATATTAACTGTTATAGGACCCAAGACAGACACCTGAGAGACTCCACTTGTAACCAACGTGCAGGTAGTGTGGACCATTAATGTGTTCTCTGTGCTGTTCCCTCTCCTAAGTGATTCTTTGTCATTAGGAAGTCCTGCCTATGCCGTTAGTGGAAATGACGAAGCATAGGCAACACTTTTAGCAAAAGGCAGTTTTGCAGACACCTTTTCCTACAGTATTGTACTGCCCTTAATCCTCGTGTGACTTAGCAGTTGGTTACCTGCAAATCAATTGTGTAGTCTTTCCCAGGCACAAGGCGGTTAACATCCATATCCCACATGTTACTGAAAAGTTTAGAAAGTTCATGATTTAAGGCCTTCCTGTCAAGAAATCCAGAGAAATATGCACGTTAAAAAAGACACATACTGTTATTTCTGCAAGTCACTTCTAGAGTTCTAATGCCACTCTATGTTCTGGATACTAGCTTGTCATCAGGAGAGCTTTCGCTTCTCCCCACACCTTCCTGTGAGTGCTGCTCTAAAAACCATAAAGCTTACGGTTCATGTTCATATCTAAAGAATGCAGGTAACCTGTAAGGAAGCTTGAGCCTTCCCTAAGGTTATTTTAGAGTATATTTTAACAAAGTTCTTGTTAATAAGCCTTCCTGCGGTTTTCCATGCACTGAAATAAAAATTAAGATGGTGGTGTTTCATTCAGGAGGATTCTATGTACAAACCTGAGGCAAGCAGGAGATTGTTATCAGTGTGCAGCAACACTACACAACAAAACAGGAAGCAAAGAATTCTCTCTATGATGCTGTTCTAGCAGCAAGCTTATATACAACTCTTCCTACCTTTTATCCTGCAAGACTCCACACTAGAGATGCTTTCCTTCACCCATTCGCATGGTTATCCTAGCATAAAGTTAGCGTGCTGAAGGATGACCAAGACTCTAAACACAGGGTCTGCATACAATAAAATTCTCTCATGCACTGATCTCTCATGCCCATACAAACCTATCCATCCATCTGTCAACAAGATTCAGGAAGGGTTGTTAATGTGATGAACTGCCCAAAGGTAGCTCCAGTTTCAAGGGCATTATGTCCACACTAACACGTAAGATCAAGACAAAGAACAGAGTGGAGAAGAAAGAGAAGTGGATTAATCTTTAAATGACTGACAGTTGAATTAATCAGTTACAAACCAGCACATGCATTGAAGCCCAGAGCAGAACTGCTTGATAATTCTGAATTTCTCCTCCAAAGTAGATGTTCTCAAGAAAAGAAAAAAGTGCAGAAATTTGTCAACAATGGGCATGTCTTTCAAATAAGTCATTTGGGCAACTTGCCATGATTTTAACAACTGGTTCTCCCAGACTGAACCAAGGCACCTTCAAGCCCAACTCTGAACTTCCTTACTGATTACTGTTATATCTTCTCCTTCTATTCTGGCCAGTGGCAAATTCCATGCTCTCTAGCAGAAAGAGCAAACAATTACTGTGGTAAGGTCACAAAGAGTCTTCTGATGGGGCAGCCTTGACGTGAGGCAGCTTGAGAGCCAGGAAGAGCAAAAAGTGAGGCAGGTGGGCACCTGCCCCATTGTTGGCAGGCAGGGAATAGAAGTCATAGCAGAAAAGAGGGCATTAATCAAACGGTGGGAAATTAGTCTAGAAGCAGCACAGCAAGATTTTATGTGCCTTCTCCTGTCCTGGACTGCACTTCATGGCTGGCTCAGAAACTGCTGGTCTAAGCTCCATAGTGAAGGAAACAGAAAGTAGCAAACTCTGCCTGGAGAACTGGGACTTTTTTTTCCACATTACTGAGCAATCCTTTTTCTCCAGAATTGTTTCTATAACTGTGGGATGGAGCTTATACAGCCTAAGATTAAAATCCTGAAAAGCGTAAGCAATCTGCGCTTAACTCCTTGAGAGCTTGTTGCCCAAAGGAATTCATATCCCTGAGTTAAGACCCAAAAGCAGCCAGTTTACATTAATGCACCAGAGGATAAGCTGCAGCAGCTGAGAGGCATAAAGAACATATATGATATTCATATTATACTCAGCATTATTTAGAGTGGGGAAAGCAACCTGCTACAGAAGGGCAGGGCAGACAACTGTAACTACTTTGGCTGCCACCACCTCAGTCTGCCTGCAGCTGGAAATCTGAGCCATCACGTACCTCAGCTACACAAGAGGCACTGACAGTCCGTTTTCGCTCAGGCTCTGTAATACTTTGAGATTGTTGTTGATGGGAAATCTACAGGATCACTTGAATTTTGAACTGGGCTTGAATAGGTGTCAATACCTGAAGGAAGGAAAAGGACTAAAAATTCTAGTATATGGGAGCCAAAGGATATGTTGGTTGCTAGGGTTAAACACGAATATGAAAGAAGATTTTTGCTTGGAACAAGTACTTGCATGGATCTTACAGTGGAGCAGAAGGAGGCTGTCACAGAGGAGCTATATTCAGCCCTTGCCCAAACCCCAGGCTGCTCTTATACAGCAGAAGCATGGCTTGTGGCATCACATTATCAATACTGGCTGCGCAGCCCAAATGAGGCACCTGCTCAACTTCACCGGGAGCTAGCCTCGCAGCATATCACAGAAGCAACCAACAGCAGCATTTTAAATTATTTTCAGCTGTACCTCCACATTCTTTCAAGAGTCTTACGAAGAGCAATTCCTTCTCAAAAGAGCTTACAAACCAACACTAAACAGAAAATTGTTCATCTCACCAGCTCAGCTGAAGTCCCAAGAACAGGATCGGCAAATTCACAGAACAGTACCAGAGATGTTTTTCAAACTTCAAGCGCCATCTACATTCATGTTATCTTGGACTGACCTAATTTTATTGGATCGCTTTTCTCCTGGGTTCTGGACCTTCCTGCTGTCTACTCCTCTGTATCTGTTTGAGTACCACCCTATTATGTTTAATACAGTTTTTACTTTGGAAGTAAATACCAGTGGTGGATAGAAGTCTGCTCTCTGTGGAACATCCAAGGTATGTGAAATATTAGGGGGGATGTCAGGATTTGTTTGTTTTTAATATTTTGTTCCATATATATAGTATTTTATGTACATATATTTTAGTATGTATGTATTTTGGTAAAAGTCACTTACACAGGAAATCTGTCATCCCTTCAATACCTACTGCTTGTTCTTGGTCTGCTCTTGGCAGATTTGTCCTGTGTTTATAAAGGACTGTAGGGCTCTGTTTGATCGTTTCTCCTCTAGAAATGTTACGGAATATTGCATGAGCTCATGGAGGCGAGCTCAGGGTGTCTACTCAGGAGAGGGTTACAGCAAGAGCATACCTACAGATTTCAATCCTCATATTTATTTAATAAATATACTTCTACTAAATGTATTCCTGCACTCAGAAAATGTGTCCCAAAACTCTACAGTCACTTAATTTTATAAAATAAAAGCCTTTTCTCTCCTTTTTCTCTGCTGGGTGCTACCACAATATCATCATGGACTTTGCCTCTCCTTTTTGTTGTCCCTTTAGTATCCAAACAGAGCAGACCACCTGTACACATTGCAACTGAAGATTAGAATAAAGAAAAATATATCCCTGCCAAAGCAAAGCACTTGTTTAGCAACTTACATAGTCATCTTGTAAAAACACTTTCTGGACAGTATTTCTTTAAATAAGGTCCATAAACTTAGCTTACACATATGAGGTGAGACAACTTCAAAGAGAAGAAGCCCGACACCTTCATGCAAATCCATGACACACAGCATTTAGGTAAGGTTTCCCTGAGAAAGAGTATTGTGTATTTACTCTCTGGTTTTCAATATGATTGCATGTATGACTCAAAACAGAGGTTTTTATCATTAATTCTCAATCCCCTCCCTATGGTGAAATCTCTCAGTTGTTAGATTTGTGCTTTCACATAGAATAAATTATTTCTGCGCAAGAAGTCTGGCCAATTGGATTTTGTGCAGTTGGAGTCTTGCTTGGATGTGCTTACATGTGCAGAGCACCACCCCCACAACAAGAACACTCAGTCTGCATTCGTAAGAGCTGAGAAAACTTTTGGGGGAGCCTCTTTGCAATAGTAACTCTAATGCACCAGCAGTGCAGCTAGGGCAAAAGAATCCAACATCTCCATTTATTATAGCTTTCAAGTGAAACATTCACATGGTGTGCCCGTTTTTCCAAATTACTTTTTTGTATGAAACCTTCATTCTATCCAAAACAATGCCCCAAGAAGAAGTCCTTTATTGCTATAAATCAGACATGACTCAAGACTTGAAGAGAATTAAAAGGTCAATGGTGAATCATGTGAGCAAGTCAACAGTGTCAAAGCAAGAAAAAATGTATTGCAAATGGATCACATGGATCCCTGCAAAGAAGGTCTGACTGAACATCTGAACATCTTCTCTAAAGTAAATTTACCTTCAGAGATCCTTTGAACAACATCCAGTTTTTAAAAAGCCTTTAATCTTGGCATAGAGAAGAAAGCATTTGGAAATGGCTGATGAGCAGCCATTTACAAGGAGTTTCCAATCATTTAAAAAAGTTGGTTCAAATGTTGCGAAATCCATGCATCAGCTTATATGGTTAATAGAAGATACAAACAATTCTCTCCATTTTCCTCTTACACCAGTGTGTATGCCTTTTACTTGATTCCAGTGAAGTTTTTCTTAGTTTAAAGTTGGTATTTGAAATACCAAAGGATAAATAAGGCAGGTTTTGTAGGTGGAAAAGAAAATGCATTGTCAAGGGACAAACGTAAGAGTGTGCAGTTAGTCGGCAAACACTCTATCAAGGTTCTGGGCAGGCAGGTGCCATTTGGAGAACCGATTCTATGTTATCAGCTATGTTTAAGCAAAAACTGATCTTAGCATCATCTTATTTTAGCTAAAAGAGCTGATGATTCAGTTGTCTCACCAACTTTTTACACTGATGAGTTAGTAAAACAGAATAGAAGCAGGAAGCAGGGTTATTGCAGTGCTGCATTTCACATAACTCCCTTTTACACGTCTCCCAGACGAATATATCCCATCCCCACTTGCCCTTCGTGTTAGGGAAGAATTAGTGTGATTTTCTCTTGCCCGTTAGCCATGCCAGGAAGAAATTTTTCTCTAATACACCGAGCAGGGAAAATGCAACCTGAAGCTCAGAAATCCTTCTGGTAGTCCAAGGCACGGAGCTCCCTCCCTCTTATACTCCGCTTACCCGCTGAGGACTGTCACTCAGACGGACAGGAAGGCAAGGGAGAGGCAGGAAGTGCCAAACCCCACAAGAAGATGCGGAGCGTAAGGACAGTACCACGTCTCACGCCTCTCTCGGCGCAGGCACGCTCAGACCAGGAAGTCAGAGCCACCTCTACCAGGCTCCTGCTTCGCCTTATCGCCGTAGACAATCGGTATGGCAGGAAATACAGAAGGTGATGGCTGAGAGACGCGTGGCGACGCCGCCTGCTCCCGCCTGGGTTTTCAGATACGAACCTTGTATGAACTGCAGACATGAGTCACAGCATTGCTTCTGGAGTTATGTTGCATTATTTGTTAACGGATTTTAGATCTCTGCGTGAATTTTGGGCCCAGAAATAAGCTCTTCAAGTTTGAAAGCCTTGACTGAGGTGGACGGGCCAGTCTAGTCTTGCTGTTCTATATACCGTTATTATCTGACAATATAAGGGAAGATGATAATAAATCAGGATCAAAAAAATTATAGGTGGGGAAGAAAAATTAAAAAATGTGTGCTTCTCTATTTACAGCTGAAATTGCTAGTTGTGACTTTGTAAATATTAGGAGGCATTATAACCAGGAAATGTTTTACAAAGGCAGCACTTTGCAGGCACCACTGGAAGCAAGTGGTGGCAGGTGCTGGAAAGTGAAGGTACCCCTTCCAGTGCCTGTCCTGGGAAGCATGCGTTCATTATGTGGCTAAATTAACCTTCAGGTGGTTTAAAGTTTATTTTTGTTTGATTGATACTTTTAAAATTTTCTTCTTCATTATAATGAATTCCTGAAAAACATAGCTTTAGGTTTAAACTGTATGTATGTATATACAGAAGCCAAAATGGTTTGATGTTAGGCTACCAGTTATACAAATGGTTCTGCACCTCTCGTCCATGTACCCCTTCAAAGAATAGTATTAGAGCCAAACAAAGCTGCAGGTAATGAGGATGCCTGCCACATGGGATTGCACAGGGGGCAAGACATGCAGCTAGCTCACTTAAAAGTGAAGCTTCTTTCTGACGCTGGTAGGGGAAACTAATGTATCTCAAAATTGAATATCCTGAATTTTAACCCAATTTTTTCTTTACCATTTTTTGGTACTATTTATTGCAGTTCTGGGTAAGCAAGATAAATGACAAAAATACAGTGCCTGTGTTTATCAACTGAATGCAGGAAGTCTTTTCCTAGGCTTTCATTTAAAATACAAAAGCCAGCGGGCATATTCTGTCCCCAACAAAGTTGCAACTCCTTTATTCACATTAGCAGAAAGAGCCCAGATGGGGGCCCAGGGAATTTCCATTTACAAGCAGCAGCATCACTGGAGTCAGCGGATTTAAGTTAATCTTTGATAAAATTACAGGTCAGATCAAGAGCATCGCTAGCAATTTCGTAACCAAATGTGTACTTAAATCTGTTGTAAAACTTCTGTCCTATGATTTAGCTGTTGAGCTAAGAAAAACTTAAGGATCCCAAAGAGTGTAAAAGGGTGTGTTTGCCAACAGAAACGAAGTACTGACCAAAGGCAAATGAGATCAGCGCAGAATCTGGGTCGTTCCCGTGTCTAATGCAGGCAGTAAGAGAATCCGAGTGTCCAGAGAGTGACCTTGCTAACACCACGGGCTGGCTTTCTCTACTGAAGAGACCAGGCAATGCTTTGTCAAACCCATTGCACAGGGCAGTGTACGTCTGTTGCGCAGGAGCTGAGGTTAGGGTCCCCCTGCTCTCTGTTCCTCTCTTCTGGCACAAGGGAACGGGGAGAGTATTTGGCGCTGTCTCACATGTGAACAGCATTTCCAAAGGAATGGGGCAATAGACTTGCGGAAGATGCTCTGCCTAACAAAGCTGCCACTTCAAACATTGGATGCTGACCTTTGCCAAGGTCACAAGGAAACCCTGTGAATAAGACCTGTTTCTAAAGCATGTAGGCATCTCTGTGCGTTTCTGACCTAAGTATTTTGCTTTTCTAACCAAGGATGGCCAACGGATAAGTACTGGTTTGTCGCCTCTAGTCACATGCCTAAACTTCCCTGAAGAGGGAAAAGGGTCATTCCGAGTTAGTTTAAACTGCTTTGGTGGATCTAGAGAGGGTGAGCGAGAACACTGTGCTTTACAGGCTTCCAGACCAAAGCAGTCAGGGCTCACACATGCATGAAGGACACATTTGCGCTGGACAGGCTCACTCAGGGAGACCGAGTAAAAGCTGGCAGCTAGAACAAACACCATGCAGATCTACAGCAGGCTTAGTCCTTTCCCCGGGGAAGCCAGAGCAGGCCTTTGGGTCACCTTTTGTGCGTGGATATAGGGAAGAGGAAAGTTTCTGAGAAACTGAGTTTGCTGGACATTCCCATGGGAGCTTTGGCTATTGCCGCCAAGTCTCCACAAGCTGACCAACACTGAAAAGCAGCGGAGATAGGGCCTGGGCTGGTCAGTGGGAACGTAGCCAGGTCAGAGCTCACTGAAAGCAAGGAGCGGGGACTTTGAGGTCTCCACCCTTCCCTAAGCATTAATTCTCAAGCTGGAGCCTCACCTGACAGATTGTCTCCCACCAAGCTCCATGGTCCCTGTGCCCAGCCTGTCTCTTAGTTATCTCCCCAGTTTCCTAAGCCTCAGCCTCTCAATTCTGAAGTCCTTCTCTCTAGCCAATGGTGTTATAATCCCTCCACTTACTTGGGAGTTTCTGGTGCAGCAGCTGTCCTCAAAGAGAAAAGTAAGAGGATTACACAGCCAGGCATGTTTTTGTCATAGAAATGACAGGAATAAATAACTCCATTCCTGCAGCTAAATGTCTTTACCTAGACTGTGCAGTGACATGACCTGCTTACCTTTAGGTTGGTCTGTAACTTGCCTTTATTTACCAGTGCTAATTGCCAGGTTTAATAGGTAAACCATGGCCGACTTACGAATGTTCTCACAGCAGATGAGCTGCCTGCACAGTCAGCAAACCCAGAGGCTGGGAGAAAGCAAGTGCTTGGGGACGCAGGTGGCTCAGTACCCCTGTGTGAGCTGAGAGGCTAAGGGAGGAAATTTTTTATTGTTTTTTTTAATCTTAATATTAGGACCGTCAAGCATATACCTTTCTTGATTTTGTAAGGAGAAACTGTGTCTAGGAACCATTGAGGCCTGCCTACTGCAAGTTAAGACATATTAATTAAAGAGCTTTGAGGCGTTTCATGATTAGCACAGACACAAAGATGCATTTGCTTATTAGTCATTAATTTGTACACATTCGTGTAAACAAAAATTTTAGGCGGTGTGGCTGAAACATCCTTTCTTGTTGCACAGCTCAGTTCTTGTGCTTTTTGGATAAACATCGCCATTAATGAATCAGGCTGTTGGCCATCACCGACCTAGATGAGGCGGAGGAGTAGAATCACAGATGGATTCGGAAGTGCCAGCGCAGGGCATCCTGGCACCCAGGCACCTTTCTCCTTACTCCAGCTTGTGTGCAGCTGCTGGCTCTGAAGCAGTACAAGCAGGGGAAGTTTAGAGATGTTTATTTGCTATAATAATGAATTATGGTGTTGACATACGTAAGTTATCCTCTTGCCTCGAAAAGATAGCGGGGCTTCGATTGCTGGTTAGAAAAGGGAGATACTGTAACTTTATTACCCTTGCTTTCCCCCCAGCATTATTTATGCAGTCAATAAAGGGGAAAAGGGCGTTATGGATGCGCTACGATAACACAGTAAGGGCAGGCTCATGGAAGCGGTGGCGCTAATAAAAATCACCCTTGGGTGTGTTCCGTGTTGGTGGGGAGAGGCACGGAAGGCAAACACGCAACGGAGAGCGGCGACAGCAGGACTACACGCTTTCATTTTCTGTGTCAGTTCCACGCCTCCCGCTGCGATTTGTGCCGGCACCGGAAGGCGCCGTCCTGCCAGCCC
>NW_008795252.1:9627579-9640198 GCF_000699145.1 Aptenodytes forsteri | reverse complement strand
CCCGTCCTAACGGCCCCGTCTCTGGATGCCCGAGCAGAGCGGGGGCCGTTGGGCGGTGTCACAGGGTGCCCGAGGCCCCTGCTGCCTCCCCTGCCGTGTACCCCTCACCCGGGAGGGAACGCGGGGGTGCCTGCGTTGGGAGTTGCCTACGTCCCCCCGCAGCGATGCGGTGGCTCTGGGACCTTCTCGTGGCTGGCGTGGGCCGGGGCGTGTGTGCCAGCGTGGACACCCACGGCTCTTGTGCGTGGGATAATGGTGCCTGCGTTGGCTGCCGCGGCGTGTGCGTTTTTCTTCTCTCGGTTCCCTGAATAGTTTTTCAGTGTCCGTGCTGATGGCTTTAAAAGCACCAGCCCGGCAGCTGCTGTTGTAGCGGAGAGCTCTTTCAGGGTCACGTCTGCCGAGCGGTGGGTTTGCGGTGCAATTACCTGTGGCGTGCATCGTTACCCTTTTTCCGCCGCTGCCTGACGCGTCGTTTCTTTCCTCTGATGCACCTGCTCAAACATTTCTGGCTCTGGGTTTGTGAGAGGAGCAGGACGGAGGTGGATGCAACGTGCGGTAGTTTGGGTATAGCTGCTTATTAGGTTACTTGAACAGAAGACAACGAGGCAGATGCTAAAGCTGCAGAAGTGAAGAAATGCCTGTCCCTTAATCCTCTCATCACTTTCTAAAACAGATGAGAAGAATGTTTAACTAAGGTCGCTTAAAAATAGGATTTGAATGAGGAGGTGGGGGAGGGGGCGTTGGAGCTGAGGGTACAAGGCTTTTCTTGCCAAAGAAGCATTTGGTTTGTGTGTTTGTAGGGCAGTTCGGTGATGGAGCATCCTGCCATAAGCTTACGCGTTTAACTGCCTTGCTCACCACGCCCTGGTGGAAAAATGCCTGTCCCTTAATCCTCTCATCACTTTCTAAAACAGATGAGAAGAATGTTTAACTAAGGTCGCTTAAAAATAGGATTTGAATGGGGAGGTGGGGGAGGGGGCGTTGGAGCTGAGGGTACAAGGTTTTTCTTGTCAAAGAAGCATGGTTTGTGTGTTTGTAGGGCAGTTCGGTGATGGAGCATCCTGCCATAAGCTTACGCGTTTAACTGCCTTGCTCACCACGCCCTGGTGGAAAAGGGCTGGCAGTCTCGATGTTATGGCTTTTCTCTTTCTTGTGGCCTTTTTGTTATCCTGCAGAGGTCTGTTTCCATTAATAAAAATTCCTGCTCAGTTACTTATTTTGTGATCTCTGTTAGCAAAGATTTGTGCAGCTGGAAACTATGAGTCACCAGATCTTCATTTAGTGACTCCTGGCCTTACGGTCAGCCAGTCGCTCCCTCTGCTGCTGTACATCTGATGCAGCTTCCATGATTGCAGTGCAGTTATCTTCATGAATATCTTGATATACCCCGTGGTAAGAGTATATAGATCACTTTTAACCCCGAGAATGTATTTTTTAGCAAGGATAACTTTTTGTAATCATTCAGCGTTCAGTTCTTCCCCTTTTTTCTGCCCACCAGCTGGTATCTTCTGAGTAAGGAACTAAAATAGCTATCTGAGTTAGTGGGTGCGCTGTTTCTTTCCAGGCTAAATCCCGTGAGGCTTTTGCACTAATTGACCATGAATAACAAATTGCCTTCCACGAGGCTAACACTGTGTTAAAAGTATTTGTCAAAATTAAACTGCATTCTGTTCTAATAGACTCAAATCTGGTGCATTGCTTCAAAAAGTGATGATTATGCACACTTGGGGAAAGAGTGTGTTAATCTCACTTATTGAACAGCTGTGGTAGTTTTCATTTGACATCTGATGACCCAGAAATGATTTGCAAAGATGGGAGAAAACATTTATCTCTGCACACAGGTGGAGAAGCTTACTTGCAGAGGTGATATTTTGAACTCTACTTTCCTCCTGCCTTCCTGCTCATCTGTTACTGACATACATTAGTGTTGGACTTGGGACTGAGCTTAAGTTTTCTGAATTTCCATTTTCAACTGCAATTTTGTTAGACCACAGCTGCGCTTTTTTTGGTCCATTTTAGATAGCCGCATCTGTAAATGAAACTAGCTTATTTTAACTTATTAATGTCTTATTTGAAACAACATCTGCTGCAGATTCAGCTTGCTGTCTCCACCAGGTCTCATTCACCTGTTGCAATTCTCATTAGGGAGTTTATTTGCTGCTCTGTCACTTTCTTTAACAACTTCCCTCCCTCCCTCCTTTTTTGTGACTCAATAACAAAAGTTATTCCTGGAGCTGCAGTAATCTGGTGGATCTGCAGGAATTAAGGAATAACATTCCTGTAAACTTCAGCTTCTTCAGAAACAACCTGTGTGGAGCTATTTTAGTATTTTCAAATAAAAGTGAAAAATGCAGTGTGTGTGTGTATGGCATCATGTGCCTTCAAGCTATACCCAGTGTTGATATATTTTAAACCTGTACAGCAGCATTTTAAGAAGAGAGAGTTTGTGCTGTGTCCCCCCCCCCCTTTTTTTTTAATTTTACACTTGCCACAGTTCTAGTAATAATAATTTAGGACATTACAGCATTTTAAGAAGGGAGAGTTTTTTGTGTTTCCCCCCCCCCCTTTTTTTTTTAATTTTACACTTGCCACAGTTCTAGTAATAATAATTTAGGACATTTTTTTATATGGTGTCCTGAGGATGGTCACACTCGCAGAAATGTGCTTCTAAAAGACTGGTCAGGTCCCTTTAAAATAAAATGAAAGTGAAAGCTAACCAGGCAGGATTTTGAGCTCTTCAAAAATCAGTTAGTGCATTGTATGCAATCTAAGTATTTGGGGTATTTGGGGTTTTTTTGTTGTTTTTGCTATGGTCATGCTTTTTTCCCCTCTTCTCTGTTAAAGCACTGAATAACAAATTACAGAGTTGGAGAGCATTTTTATAAGTAGTTGTTCAGTTTATTCGCCTGTCCTAGGTTAGGACCAAGTCTACCTACACAGGTGACTTTGTAGGCTGTTGTGGTGCTTATCTAACCTCATAAAAACAGGACTGTCCTGGGAACAGGCACTAGAAACAAAGGCATAGGCCTCTAGCTGAGCACGGCTCTGGCAGGCTCTGCACTTGCAGCCTGTGGGTGACCCATCTTCAGCCCTGTAGACCCATGAAGTGCCTGAGGAGTATGGCACTGGGCAGGGGAGGTGACATCTTCCTTCCGTCTTGTCTGCACAGCTGTAGTTGCAGCGCTGTGGTCTCCTGTGCTTTCCTGGGCTGGTGTGGCCATTCAGTCTCTCCTGGCTAGGCAGCCGACACGTGGTGTTGGGGATGGAGAGGGTGGTGTGGTGCGGGGGCATAACCTTCTCTCGTCTTGTGGGG
Organism: Aptenodytes forsteri; assembly: GCF_000699145.1. Taxonomy (NCBI): domain Eukaryota; kingdom Metazoa; phylum Chordata; class Aves; order Sphenisciformes; family Spheniscidae; genus Aptenodytes; species Aptenodytes forsteri. The sequence continues at coordinate 9,636,885 of NW_008795252.1, read as the reverse complement.
CTTCAGCCCGGGGGTGAAGCTCGTCCCTGCAGCAGGCTACATGACCACGTCTCCATCTGCCTCCAAGCACTGTGATATAAAATGCCCATCCATGTGCATGCCTGCTGGACATATGTGCTCAGCCTGACTAATGGTTGGGCCTGGGGACGTGGAGGGAGCTCGCATCATCTCACTTCTGTTGAGCTGCCAGGTTTGGCAACCCTCTGCTGGTGTGCTAAATGCCTCAATGTAGGAGTAACACCAGGTATTCATAAAGCAAATTTGTGTGTTACACTGGCTGGTGGGTTTCTCTTAATACTTCCTGCTCATATTAGTACAAAACCACAGGGTTTTTTGCTGGTTAGATTGTCATGTCATGCTACCATATTCCTTCTCACCAAAATAACTTTCTCTTGTTATGCACGTGTCTAATACTTTCTGTATTGCTGCAGTTGGGTCGGGTTGTGACATACCCGATATGGCTAATCTACACCACCATCCTGAGGCTTTTCAAGAATCCCCATCCTGCGATTACTCTGAAGGATCCTGAAGTGAAGTATGCATTGAGGCTGGTTGATAAGGAGGTAAGTGCATGTACAGTACTGAGCATGACCTCTCCGTGGATACTGTGAAATGCTTATAGCTTCTTAAATCTTGGGTAATGTTGCAGTAGGGCGAATACTTGTATTTTAAGGAAAGGACTTCTTTATAAACGCTCCTTGCCTAGTATAACTGAGTTCTGCAAGCAGTTTGTTTCCAAGCAAGTTAAAGTGGAGAATGCTGCTTTAGAAATGACCAAACTCGTAGTTTCTGTCACGTGTGTCTCATGTCGTGGAGTACATCAGCAGAAATTCCTAAGCTCTGCACTACTAGATTGGCTATGAGACGGAAGTCATGCTGTCGGGCAGAGCAGGCAGTTTTTTCATGGTCAGTAGCATTCAGCATAGTAGTCGTCAGAACTATGTTGATACTGATTCCTGTTATTGGATTTATGTACTCGAGTGTGTTACAGGAAGAAAGGTGCTTAAATGATGTAGTCCTGACAGCACCTGAGCTGTCTCAGCTTCTCTTTCTCTCTGTTAAAAGTAGAAGCCGTTCTGTACTTCCTGGGTTGCTCAACTGGGTTTTCAGAGGAAAGTCATGGCCCTTTCAGGGGTGGATCTTGCTATCAGAAGTTGGTAACTCAACTTGTGGGAAGGGGACCAAAGCCATGAAAGGTGAAAAGTCCAGATTTCCCTTGGATAAACTCACCATCAAAAGCACGAGATAGAAATCTTGGCTTTTCAGATGTGAAGTCACATCCGAAGATACTTTTAGTGTTGACTTTTGAAGTCAACAAGCTAGTCAGAAAGTTATGAGAAGAGTTTTGATGAAAAGGATTTTGGACTGGAACAGAGCTTTCTTTGAGGTATAGAGAGTGCACTGATAGCTTGGCTTTCATTTGTTCAGTCTGTCAAAGAAAATGATTGCTGTCATTCCAAATCCTGGTTTCGTGGGAACTGAAAGCTTCCCCCTGGCTTGGGCTGGGTGGCATTACTGAATTTATTTCCCATGTGTACTGCCACAACGCTATTATTATATACTCCCCACTTTCTCATGAGATCTGTAGCACGTGGTTGCAGGTACAGTCTGCCTGACCTGCAGGAGGGGAGGGAAGCTTGAGGCACTGCACATGCTTCTGACAGTCAAGCTACTTGCAGGTTTCTGCTGTAGCAGTTTGTAACAGAAGAGAATTCACAGCTCACTTGCTTTTTTTGCTGAATACTGATTTCTTTCTCACTCTGTTGTTATTTTTTGTACGCTTTTTTTAATCTTGGGATGGAGGAACAGCTCGTATATAACCAGGTCAAAAGCTGCTGCATGTGGTACCTTGATCAACTGAGAATATTTGACTGATGAATGTTTATAATTTTTTGCCTAAATGGGAAATGTGTCCTGGAAACAGAAGTTAATTTTGAAAAATAATAACTTGGTACAATAAGTGCTAGTAGCTTCTAATATCCTGCCAAAAATCTGGTGCCAACACTCTGATCTTTGGTATTAAACTTCTCAACATTGCCATATCCACCTGTCTGGGAAAGATGAAATTAGTCAGAGTCTTTCTGACATGCTTCAGTTTGTATTTTACAACCTATTAAATTTGAAATAGATGAGAACTTTAATCTAAAAACACCTGTCATTTCCCAAGTTAAAATGTTTTTGTGTAGAGAATCATGGCTCTCTGTGGTTGTGGAGCCTACTCGAGACATCTGTGTAGTTGGCTAGAGTTTACCTTCCATTGCAAGAGGAATTTCAGTACGCTGGTTTTACCTTGGAGTGTTGCTCCTTTTGCTTGCCCAGCCTCGCTAAAGACCCTCATATCTTTAAAGTTTCTGCTGTTCCCATGTTGGTATTTATCATTCCCTTTTTGTGACTATGAAGCTGTTGGTACCTTCACCAGCAGAGCACCAAAATTATTTGTGTTTAAAACAAAAAATGAACAAATGAACTCCCTGTTTTGGGAGTAGCTGGGGGTTGTAATTTTTAACATGACGTATTTTGATTATATAGTTGAGAGTATGGCCTTGCAGAAAGTTTTCTTAGTGGACTGTGGCCCAAGCAAAGGAACAAGAAGCTTCACCAGGAAGGGAAGTGGCAGGAACTGCTTAGGCCGGTTTCACAGCTAAAGAAAATGGACTGGTGATTGCAACGGAAAACTAAGTCGCGTGTACTGGGCTGCCATGCAGCAATACATGTATGTGAAATTTCAGGATTCCACAGTTACATAGAAACAGTTTTTAGGTGTCTGCAGTCTGAAGTTTGAAAAGCAGTGGTCTAGAGAATGCCTAGTTTGACATAGATGTATCTTAATGCAGCTTAGATTTTTGTGTATGAAAGCTGGAAATCGAATGTACCATTTTGTCAAGCTGTTGCAAGCAAAAGCCTTTCTTCCTCTACCCACTGTCTGCCTTTTACCCACCAGCTGAAACGTTAACATCTGCCCAAATTGAGCATGCCATACCTCCTGTCTGTTGAACGCAGAAGTAGGGGTCACAGGGCTGCTTCCTAGTGTTTAGCAGCGGAAAAAACTGTCATAATATAGTTAGGTGTGCTAATTTAGTTTACGCCTTAAAAAAGCCCACAACCTCAGGGCTTTTTTTGTAATGGTAAGCATAATTCATTTGTTGCCTTTCAGTGGCTTCAGCAAAGCACCAGCCTGCAAAAACTGCTCTGCAGCTTTGCATTTGCAGTTGCGAGTGTGGAAGACTCCTCAGCACCTGCAACTTGAGACAGAAACGCGTGCTGGTAGCTGGAGGCCAAGGGCTTCCAGGCGCTTAGGACAATACCAACTGATGGCATTGGGGAATGCTGTGGAGATGACCCCATGCTGGAAAGGTCTTCTGCATCCTGTTTCAAGGCTATCTTTAATTTAGCCTTGATGAATGACATGCTGAACGGCATGCTCAGTGTCTTGGCCATGTAATAGAGACAAGGCGTAGGCACGCTGATCTAGTTACTAGGAATTTCTTGAGCCTTTTAGTGTTTCTCACAATTCTCTTGTGATGCACCAAAATACTTGTGTTCAGATACCTTCGGCTAAGCTATCTCTACTTTAATGGAGGAGATGATTAACTGGGAATTCAGAACTTTGTTCTTTCTGCATGCTATTAAAGACAGCATCTTAAAATAAAGGATTATTGGCAAAATCCAGCTTTGAAGTAGTGAAGCTGGTGCTGAAATTTTCACGCAGAAACAGCAGCGGCGTTAAGTCCACGTTAGCTGTCTTTCTAGTGGAATTTTCAATGGCAGTTACTGTTCCTGAATAGACGTAAGTACAGAGAAGCCCTTTTTAGACTGCCACTCAGTTCCCTTCTTTCTTCAGCATGTACCTTAAAATGATTTATTGTGAAGAAAATTTCATCTGTGTGACCAGAACTTGTAAGTGAAGACTAGATGAACCGTGATGAGAAAGAAATCTGTCTCCATTTGTTACTACAAAAACAAAAAACAAACAAAAAAGAATTACAATATTTTATAGGATGTTTATGAAATTTTCTCTAGAAGGGATATTATGTCCCATAGGGCTTTAAAAAAAGAAAGTCATTGGATGAGGCATTAGGCTGTATGCTGTTTCTTTTTGTCTTTTTTTGCTGTCTTTTTCAATCCCATGAATGTGACCTGATTTTTAAGAGAGAAAACTTACATAGTATAAGAAATAACATTTTATTTACTCATTACCAAAATTTTATTCAAGGTACGACTTTCCTAGTAGAAGATTAGAATAATTATCCTGCATAAATTGTCATAATTTTATAATAAAGTTCTTATCTAAATAGAATGCTCTTTTCAATTTTAATTAAGGATTGGTTCAATTTTTATGGGGAAAATATTTTTAAGGCTCTTAGCATAGCAAAGGAGACCAGGCTGCTACTTCCTAATCTTCTTGACATCCACTACTGTCTTCTGAAATCATCTTCTACATTGAAATGGTTAATTCCCCTGATTTTGAGACATCAAAATTTTTTGGCCTTGAACTTCTGCATATTTAAACTTTAAATGAGAATTCAAGAACTGATTAATTTTTATCTTGTGGCCTTCTCACAGAAGGCAATGTAAATGTTCATACTGTTTAGAAAGTTATCGTTTAGTCTTAAGCTGCATATGAATATCTTATTAAGTTTTGCTATTCACATTCAAATATACATCAAAACAGTATTTGCATTTGTCTGTTTTATTTCTATTTTTACTTCTGTATTACTTCTAAAATATTTTGAGATAAAGTTAAGTTTTCAGTGAGTTTCAATGAAAAGTTGACCTCTGCAGGATTGCCGTGTTCAGAGGAGTTCATATTTGCACTGTGCAAAAATTTTAGTTAGGATGCTGCTCTCCCCTAAATATTTAATCCTGCAGGAAGCCACGCTAGCGTATTGGTTTTACAAGTGAAATTACAAACATTAAATCTCAACAACATGACTGATTGTTCCTTTTATTTTCCTCTTTCAGGAAGTTAGTCATGACACAAGAAGATTTCGATTTGCTCTCCCTTCCACAGATCATGTTCTGGGTCTCCCTGTAGGTACGTTCTGTCGTCCCTTGCTGAGAATCCAAGCATTATTAATTATACTACGAGAGATTTTGTGGGGATTTTTTTCCTACATTTTGAACTGTTGAATTTTGAATGCTGTCCACATGGCTTGAGCTGGTATTTAAAGCTTTGCAAGATTATCTTCATACTGTGAGTCATCTGCAGGGTTTGAAATCTTGTGTACTTACAGAGAGTGTACATCCAGCTTGTTTCTGTGAAGACAGTAGAAACAAACACTGGTCTTTACTTGTATTTTTCCAGTCTCAACTTCACAGTGTGTGTTATTCCCGTGGTGCTTGGTCTCTGTGGTCCCTTTCCATCCCCTGAGGCAGTGCTCTCATCTGCCTGTCCTCTAACACTTGCGGTTTACCAGATGATCTGTTCGCTTCTGAATTTGCAGCCAGTCTCATGGAACTTCTTAATCACCATAGGGTAGATGTTTCCTTAGGCCTTGCCATGTGGCGTGTTGCCTTCCATAATAGCTTAGTGCTATTGTTTCCTACTGCTTATATAAAGAGCGTTTAATTGTGACTTGTGTTTAATAGGGAATTCTGCTTTAACAACCTGTTGCAATGATCTGTGGATCAGGTGCTTTGTGGTAGTCCTCAGCACCTTTCCAGCATCGCAGTCCAACCATGTTTAGGTTCCCTCTTGTTTGGGATATGTTATTCTCTTGATCCTGTTAAGTAGCCATGAGGGCAAAGCTAGTTTCCCTCCCTTGCCCATAACGAACACTGAGGAGTGAGCTGTCTCACCCCTGGAATTGTTCTTGTCCTACACGCTAGCAGAAGGGAAGCTGTCTGGGGTGAATTTGGCCTGCTGGATGCCACGGCTTCCTCCAGTGTTTTAGTAAGGTCAGGGCAAATCAGCCAGTTGTTTCAGCATAGCTCGAGAATGCACGTGCCTGGCCCTGTACGGTCCCGGGAGCAGCATAGTCATGCTCCCAAAGGTGCTCTGCACGGGCTAATCTGTGGGTGACTGGGGGAGTGGTTTACTGGGCAAGACTTGGGAAGCAAAGAGAGCTGAAAGCTGGTGAGGGTGGTAAAAGCAGCTGGGAGCAGCAGGCTTGGCAGCTGTGGGGCACATACTGGCATGTATGTTTTGTCCAGCACCAGCATTTTGCTTTTGCCACCAGCTGGAAAGTTACAGGAAAAAATGCGATTCACTCTGAGGGAGAGTGGGATTGTGCATGGCCCTGCGCAGAGGCTGCCAACTGCTGTCCTGTCAGGGTGGGGTAAAGCTCCAACAAGTAAGAGCATAAGGCGTGTTTTCCCTTTGGGAGGAGCACCTTTCTTGGATTTGTGCCAGTTCTTGTGAGACATACCCCAGCAGTGGTCCCGTCTGACCAGGTTCACAGTCTGCAGTGGTCACCACGCTCTGTTCCTGGAGGGGAGGGTGTGGCAAGGCCAGCCCTTGCCTGGAGGAGGAACGGGAGGCTGCTGCTGCAGCTCCCTTCAGGTCTTCCCTAGCAGGAAACATGCGTGCTACCAGATGTGTATAGGCTTTGCTGAGAGGGTTATTTGAATCACCCTTACGTTATGTCCGTGTACGGCTTCAAGTGAGTTATGGTTACTCATTTCCCAAGTCACCAGGTAGCACATCTTCATTCACCCACTGGTTTGCCTCACTGGCCCTCTGGCTTGGCAAACCAGCTCCCGGTAAAATCCCCTCTTTGTGTTCCCGTAACAGGCGGAGGAGCTGCATTCATCTTCAGAGATAGTTTGTTCTGTTGACCTAGTGGTGACAAAATAACAAAAACCAAATCCCCCCTAGGTATTGTTCACTTGGGTCTCTTCAGGGTTTTGAATTTTATAGGAAAACCTTTCAAAAGAGTTAATTTTAGGGTTTTTTAATCAAAAATGTAGACATTGAGAAAAGAAACTATTGTAGAGAGTTCAGTGAATGTGTGACAGATTGAAATGTGATCGCTACATTCAAATGTTAAGCTGGAGGAATAGCAGGGTTAGAAAAGTGCTTTATGTCTAGGCAGCCTTAGCAATGGCAGCTAGATGACCTCCTGGTAGACATGAGCGATCTGTGGTCAAAGTAAGAACAGTTATAAATTCAGTTGTAACTGAACTGTAATGGTTTATAACTAACATGTTAATAAAGAGGTGTGAACAGCACTTGACAGTTTTCCCCTCCTGTGTCCTTTTTACTTGTCTGTACGGGAGAGACATACCGCATCTTTTGCAAGATCTCACTTGCAGTTAGGGCTTTAGTAAATGTAAGTGCATGAAGCTATCAGAACAGATATGATTGACACATAAAATTAGCAGCGGAGTTGTCTGCCCTTCCAGGTAGAATCTGTGCGTGGTTAACAACTCTGGCAAGGTGTTACAATGTCAGGAAAATGAGAGAGGAAAAAGTGGTGCCCCAAAACAAGGTAGTTAGGAGAACTTTGAGACTGTGTTTGCAGTCCACGCCAACTCAGTACATCCACTGAAAGAAAAATCTTTTGAAAGCAAACTGCTTTTTTTCTTCCCTGCGTACAGGACAGCATATCTACCTGTCTGCACGGATTGATGGAGCTCTGGTTGTTAGACCTTACACTCCAGTTTCCAGTGATGATGACAAGGGCTTTGTGGATCTTATTGTCAAGGTGAGAATGTCATGCTCTTTTACCAGGCTGGGCAACTTGTGAGCCCACCTTTACACTTGCAGTGCTATCTGAAGTCTGCTGTGCTGGCTTCTGTTCAGGTATGTGCCACTGCGGACTTCCCCTATTGTAACAAGTGATCTGCAATTACCTACAATCCGTATGGCATTTTGTAAGCACTTCTTTCGTGAGTGTGTCTCATGAGATGCTGCATAATTTTCTGTATTTGCATACTGCAATTTGCCAGAATCTGTGTAGACCTGCAGATGTTCACACACTTTTTTAATCCTTCTGAAATAAGGAATTAACCTTGCCTGAACTGTCAGCTTCTTCTGAAGCTAATGTAATATGGTCATCATGATCATTAAGAGCGGTGATCACTATCGTTACTGATCCAGACAGTGTGGATGACTGATTTAATTGGCAAGAATGTGATTCTGAGTCTTGTGATAATGTACTTTTGTTTTGTCTCTTGGCAGCTAGACTAAGCAAATATATTTAAAACTGACAGGAATTTAAAACCTGAATATCTGCACTGGATTTCCTCTTAGAATTTTACTCTTAAGTTTTTTTCTTCTTTACAACTAATAACACTTTATTAATTTATTGTGAAACTAGACGTGAATTTGCCTTTTACTACCTGCTTATCTTCATGAGCATGGCATTGCATGCTGAAGACATGACAAGGGAAGAATGTAAATCTTTGGCTCGGATAGAAACGTTTCACAAGACTCCTTCTTCCCAGTGTGGCTCTCCATGCATGCAAATGATGCTGTTCTTGTAAAAGTGTAGCTAGTCTCAGCTTGAACTCTTTCATACCCATGTGATTTAAAACAAAAAAAACAGCACAAGTTCCAGCAACGTAACTACACCCACTGATACCTGTTGGTGAACCATTGAATATTCAATTAGTTGGTATCCACTTTTTTTGTTACTCTAACTTTGAGGTGCAAACGGTTGGCATCCCAAGAAGAAGGTTTGGGTACATCCCTTTGCAACTGAGCTGTCAGGGATCTTTCTCAGAAGTTTTTGTTTGAAATCACAGTGACTTTTTTTTTTCCCCTTTTGAACTTGGGTGTAAATCATGTTGATTATTTAGAGATGTTTTCTATGTTACAGAAATACAATGGAGATAATTGCCAGTCTGTGTCCAGTCTGATCAAAATTGGGGCAAGAGTGGCATTTTAATCTTTTTCAGAAAACTCAGTGCTTCTCTTTTATTGTCAGTCAAATCTGCATTGATAGTATTTTTTTAGGTAGTAATTGTGTTGTTTGCATGAGGAGTATGGGTACCTAAATATTTGAAGGGCAAATGCTCATCTTTGAGCTGTGAGATTAATTGCTTCATTGTTATGTTTAACAGATCTACTTTAGAAGTGTCCATCCAAAGTTTCCTGATGGAGGGAAGATGTCTCAATACTTAGACAGCCTGAAAATAGGGGATACTATTGACTTCAGAGGACCAAGTGGCCTACTTGTCTACGAAGGAAAAGGCAAGGCTGACTCGGAAGATTAAATTTATCCAGAGTAAACAATACGGAAAAAACATTATAAAGTAGTAGTAATACTGGTCACAGTTTTTTCCAGCTGGGTTCAAGTCTTTACAAAATCATAGAATAGTTTGGGTTGGAAGGGACCTTTAAAGGTCATCTAGTCCAACCCC
>NW_008795252.1:9524345-9626845 GCF_000699145.1 Aptenodytes forsteri | reverse complement strand
TTCTTCCTTAGATCTAGTCTAAATCTACCTCCCTTTAGTTTAAAGCCATTCCCCCTTGTCCTGTCACAACAGGCCCTGCTAAACAGTTTGTCCCCATCTTTCTTACAAGCCCCCTTCAAGTACTGAAAGGCTGCAATAAGGTCTCCCCAAAGCCTTCTCTTCTCCAGGCTGAACAACCCCAACTCTCTCAGCCTTTCTTCATGGGAGAGGTGTTCCATCCCCCTGATCATTTTTGTGGCCCTCCTCTGGCCCTGCTCCAACAGGTCCGTGTCTTTTCTGTGCTGAGGGCTCCAGAGCTGGACACAGTACTCCAGGTGGGGTCTCACCAGAGCAGAGTAGAGGGGGAGAATCTCTGTGGCTACATTTTGATTACACATACTGCATGAACTGAACCTTAGCCATCACCTCTATTATTTGGGCTGGTACTCTCAATGTACTCACCCTTTCCCACTAGACACGGGGATTCTTTTCTGTTGTTAGCATCTCTGCACAAAAGAAATTGCTAGTGTCTTAATTAAGTCAACGGCCATCCTGAGGAGGATTGTTATATGACTATAGAAGTGCTTGTTATTGATACTGTTCTCAAAGAAGGGAATTCTCCCCCTGCTTATATGGACATAGTTTATACACTGATAAAACCACTTGGTATTTGTGCTGTCCAATGCTAATTTCCCAAGTGAAAATGAACTTTATCAGTAGGAAGTGCTTTTATGCCAATATAAAATATCTCACTTTGGCATAGTGCAGCCACAAATGTGTCACAAAAACCTCCTGGTGGTTTTGTGAGCAGCAGAACTCAGACACGTGGTTTTCCAGAGCTTTGTATGTTGTGTTCATGTTATCCTGGATGAAGAGAGGTGTGAACACAACAAATACAACATTTTGGGCAATTTCAAACTCACAGTCAGATTTGGCTGTAACTGGCAAATCAGGTCAAAAAGAGGAGATAAATATACAAAAAAATACACCCTGCATGTTTCAGGTTTTCCCTTAAAATAATCTGCATGGGGTAAATAAACTCTCTGAGCACATTAATTCCTTTGTGTAGAACTGTTTCCAGAATCTGGGCTTCTGAATATCACTGGGAGTATGGGACGTGAGCAAATAGAAATACAGGTAGCGATGGCTCGATGCTAGTCAGGAGTAAGTAATAACCCATGTCAGTGTCTGATGTTATCATCACGTGTCTTACAATCTCTAATCATCTTTCAGGATTTGTTTTAATTCGTGACATCTTCACCTTTGTCTGTTTCCTGCTCCTGCGTTACGGGGAGGGAAGGGTGACAGGGCCAATTAGCTGAACGTGCTGGGAAGGGATCACAGGCGCTGTTTCCTGCTTTCTTCAATGTTTTCCATCTCTCTCTCTCTCTTCAGGCAAGTTTGCTATTCGGCCTGAAAAGAAAGCTGAAGCAGTTACTAAGAAAGTGAAATATGTGGGGATGATTGCAGGTGGGACTGGTACGTATATATAAAGATTCATCCTTGGTTTCTGACAGCTGGTAGATGGTTCCTATTTTCTCTCACATGCTCACTTGCGGTTTCTTTTGCTCCTTCGCATTCGTGCATCATTGACCTGCCTTTCTCTTTCAGGGATAACACCTATGCTGCAGATCATTCAAGCAATCATAAAAGACAAAGATGACCCTACCGTTTGTCAACTGCTGTTTGCTAATCAGGTAATTCTGTCCTTTTTGTTTTTTCTGTTCATAAAGTTTTACTTAACTAACAGGCCTCCACTCAGCAAATGAAATTCTTGCTGTGAAAGCCTGGTACAGAAATACAAACCCTGAGGGGAGAAGGGGACTGAAATGTTGAAAACTTCCCAAATAAAAGCACTGTAATGAATTGGTTTTTTAGTGCTACGACAGAAATGCCGCTTACCTCCCAGCTAATGCTTGCTTTCCTGTGTCTCATTGCTCTGTTTCTAATCCAGTTTATAAATGTTTTAAAACTCTGCATTCCTTTGTGCAAGCTGTTAATGTTTTGGGCAGACTTTAGAGGTGTCTTAGTGGAAACATGAAAGAGGTGGACATCTGTCTCCTTCGGCAATTTTAACTCACCAACTTCGCAGCAGGGTTTGTATGTGGAGTCTTTCTGTTTGAGAACACCTTAGGTGAGGCTAAAATTAACAGTGGTCTCTAGCAACTCCCTCAACTAGGGATTCTGCACGGCTGTCTCCTTTTATTTCCATTCCCCCGTCGGTTCTTCATGTGTTTCTATCGCTCTTTGAGGTGTGTCATACTGCCGTGCTGGACAAAGGCAAGATCTCTCAACCATGGGATCCTTGCGATAGAGATTTCTTGGATGGCCAGGCAACCCAAATGGTGGTGTGCCGCTGAACTGCGACGCCTCTTCTTTGCCTGATGTTATTCTGGTGTTAATCCTTTTGCTTTTAAATTTCTCCATCATAATGAATATTTGTTTCTGGATTATGAGCCGTTATTTGTGGTGAACCTCACGTCATGCCTGTGTTTTTTAGCTTCTTTAGGCTCTCCTCTGTCATTCCTATCTTCCCTGATATTCAGTGTGTCCTCATTTCCTTTGTACCATATTTGAATTATAAACCAAGATTTTTCCACCCAGAAGCTATGATCCACGTGCCAACAGATGCTCTGTTCTGATGCTTTATTACAGTAAGACCTCCTTCAGAGCCCTGCCGGTGCTCTCTGGCGCTGGCCGGTGTGGCTGCAGCAGCTGGTCTCTGCTGAGCCCTAGGAGTTGGCGTGAAGTGCAGTCGGTATCAGGGCAGGAGGGCCAGGATTTGCTATGAGTAATTCAGAATGACTAATACAGGGCTAGAGCTGCTGTAGCAACCTAGAAAACCTACTGCTTCTTGCAGGGAGGATTTGGGGAACAAGTTGCCTGCATATTAGCAACATCAATCCTTGGCTTTAAAGAGTCCTTGTACCCAGTAACTGCACAAATATAAAGCAGCCTTGTGACAAATGGTCAGTCAGGAAAGCCTGCAGACTAGATGTTTTCTAATATTTAATATTTTAAAATACTATAAAATATTTTTAATGTGTGTTTTGCTGATCTTTTATTTTGGCCCTCCTGAAAGAGCTGTGTTGGATTACAGATGACAACGTATGTGGGCTCGTACTGTGCTTCTGACTAGCATGCTTTGAGTTGGTCAGACCCAGTAATAGCTCTTCTGGAACACATGCAACTGCAGATCCAGAAATAGGCACCTTCTCGGCAATAGTTGCTGGCACATTCCTCCTTACCCCCCCAGTTATGGACATAGTGGTATCCTCAGTGCCAAATTATTAAGGCTGCAGAGGATGGTACCACTTTTAGTCTCTACCCTTTTCCCTCCCTCCCAGACTGCAGCTGCTCTTACGGGAATAAGGCTTTCATTTGGCTTTCAATGATGTTGCATCAGGGAGGAGCAGAACTTGATACCCTGGGTAACATTTGTTGTTCCAATCGGAACTCGATACCCTTTTGGTTATTTGTTCCACATCCTGTTTAAAAACCAAGCAACCTCTGTATGGCAGTGCTGGTGAAATTTGAAGTGGCAAAGGTGAAAAACCTGGCATTTTCCTGGCTGAACACCACAATATGGAGGGGTAGGGAGATACTTGTGTGCAGTCACGGTTAGTTTTTTGATGAAAGTTGCTTTTGTAATAGGAGTGCTAAAAGAGGGCTTTAATCTTCTGATGCTACCACTAATTCCCTGAACAAATGAAGGTTCTGTGTTTTGGTACAGGTTTTGCTTTGTTTTATTTTTTAGAGGGAAGGCATTGCATGGTCAGGATTTGGGAAAGTTATGAACCTTTTTATTAGCTCTGCTACAGGATAGTCATGGAAATAACTTGTGTTTGCTCTCTTCAGCCTGTAGAACAGAGTTGAATAATCTGTTCCATCTCACAGGGCTGTAGAGTAGCTAATGCTTTGTGGTCATCTGAGGGCGGCACTCAAATGCAGAGCATAATCATTGTTCTCCTTATCCTGCAGACCGAGAAGGATATCCTGTTACATTCTGAGCTAGAGGAGATCCAGGTTCAGAATCCCGGTCGCTTTAAGTGTTGGTACACGCTGGACAAAGCACCTGAAAGTAAGATCTAACATGCTGCTTCCACTGAAGCTTAAGTTACGAGTATTAATGCGTGTGTTTGACAGGAGATACGCTATCTCATGTGCATATTTCTGAGCTCCTTTCTTGCTTAATGAATCGTGTGTGATTGCATCTAGTAGCATCGTTCTTCACACAGTGATGCACAGAAACTCTTAGGTGTAATCAGGCAGTGTTTCCAAAGCTACAAAGCTCACCTCAGGTGAATGGTAGTGTGATGTTCCTCCCATGACTACACCTGATACATTTACCATTATTTACTCTGGAAGGTGACCTTCCTTTCTCCTTCCCCACAGACATAAATAGAACATGTTGTCTTAATGTTTCGTGTTTAGAGCACGCATTAAGGCAGCGGGAGTGTCAGAGGCGCTGTATCTCACGGAGATGCGGTCAAGTGCAGACTCCTACCTAGCTGTCACTGTATGGCAGTTCATGGTAGCTGATCTTCTTCCTAGGCAATGGAATTGCCTTTGTATTAACAGTGTTTCTCAATGAAAGTACTGTTCCAGCTTGGTGCAGCCCAGTTTTAAAGATAATGTGATATAGTTGGCTGGTCTAGGTGAGAGGATGAGCTAGCTGAATGCGCCTCCCTCAGCTGTGCAAGTTTGAGGAAGAAAAGGCTCAATAGTTTCCGTGTCATTCCTTGTTGTTTCTCTTTTTTACCATTCCTCGTCATGCCCACCCACATCAGGATAGATTCACACTCCTATTCAGCGGTGGTTTGGGGCAGAGAAGGAAAAGCCATATGCCTTCTCTTACCTTGTGACCAAGAATACACCTTCGGTAGGGTTGGAGGAAGGGTTTTGCTGTCCCCACAGCCTGTTGCTGTCATGTCATCTGCAATTAGTGTTCTCCTTGAATTCCTAATCACTGTTCCTTTTCTTTGATACTTGTGAATTGTGAACTGATCTTAGCAGTTGTGATAAAAGTTCCTCCTTAGACCCCCTCGATGCTGTTCTGCAGTCTTTCACTACCATATGTGAAACCGGACCAAAACTGGAAATTTTTTGGATAATCTGTGGGAGAAATATGTGTCAGTCTTACTGTGCCCAAAGGTTTGGGTCAGCAGCTTTTTGCATCCAGGGCTGGGGATGCAATGGGTAAACCTGAATCCTAGTATTAACTGATTAGCACCACGGGTGTTCCAACCGGGACCAACTTCATCAGCTAGATTTTCCCTAGTGAAGTTGTAGAAAGTGGGGTAAACAGGATGGATGTTGTTACTTCACAGTGCTGGAGCTGAGAAGATTCACATTCTGTTCACAGCTCTGCTTGAGATTTCCTTGGGGCTTTTAGCAAGCTTTATTAAAAGTTAGCCCTTGTTTTCTCCATACATCAGTTTTGCATCTTAAAAGCAGAGGTGGCAGTTTTTCCAGGTAGCGTAACTGTGTTGAGGACGCTAACGCGGGTGGAGTCTACAAATGTTACAGTCTAGAGTGTTACTAAAAAAAACCCCCAAGTGCCCCCACCTCACTCTAAAGTGACTTGTATCTATCTATTCCTCCTTTTTTCCTCGTTCCCCTTCCCCTACTTTAATTTTTTTAACAGATTGGGATTACAGCCAAGGATTTGTGAACCAAGAGATGATCAGAGACCACCTGCCCCCACCTCAGAACGATGTTCTGATCCTCATGTGTGGACCTCCTCCAATGATCCAGTATGCTTGTATTCCCAACCTCGACAAACTGGGCTACACCAAGGACATGAGGTTCTCCTTCTAAAGACGACTGGTAATTCAGTGATCTTGCGTAGAAGGGAAGAAAAAAACATGTAATGGGAACAGGACAAAGTTACAGAGATGGCTGATGCACAGTGCTGGGAAGCTACATTTACATTAAAAATGCTTCATTTTTTTCTGAATCTCTGGCAAGTAAGAAAGACACTTAAGCTGAACTGTACTAAAACTGTACTGTATGTCGCACAGAAACAACTGTATTGTGGAAAGGCAGTGACGCCTAGTGCTCGGCTATATTGTATACCCCATCTCAAGGGAGGACAGTATAGCTGCTTAGGGCAGTAAACACTCGTTTACGCTTTTTCTTAGCACTGTAATGGCAGTAATATCCTACTTCCTACCACTGTGCATACCCAGTATTTTATTTGGTACGAAGTATGCAAATATATAGAATGTGCTGGATTATTCACCTTGCTTATGCCAAATTTTAATCCTTAGAGCTTTTACAGTATGAGGGCCAGGAGTGTTTGCCTCGTACGCGTAATCTTTGCAACATCAGAAGCTTAAAGATGCTCGTTCAGTCAAAGGATGACAGTTAACCATTTATGACTCAAGTTGTTCAAGCTGCCTTGTTAATCAAAACAGAGAGGTAGACAGCAATATAAAATTTGTTTCCTTTGTATTTTGAATAGCCTCTCTTAGATGCAAACGCTTTTCCAGCTGGTCACAGTTCTCATCCCTGGGCAATGAAAGAAACTACAGAAAGCAGACGGCTTTGTGCCCTGTTCCACAAATAGCTGGAATTTTTTGCTTGTATGTGCGGAATACTGAAAAAAAACAAAACAAAACTAACTTTTGTATTTACTTTTAGATAGCAGATGGTGCCATAGGAGTACAAAGGCAGTTGTTCTGCATGTCCTGTGCAGTGAAAAAAATGCTGGGTGAAAACTGGATCTAGTTTTAGTTTTCTTGTTTCCCAGAGATGGATTTGGAGCAAAGGGAACTCGGGTTTCATTGCCAGGGTGGGTTTCGGCAGGTAGCTCAGCTTCAGATGCGGTATGCATGCAGTCGGGGCACTCGCCTGTGTGTCTTGCTCAGGCAAAGCTCTGAAGGGTTCTGCTTGATAAGGATGCATGGGAACAGCCTTAAGTCACTAAACTCGAATGTCTCACTGAATCTAAAACTGTTTCTTAGACGCTATTTACTATAGCTCTGATTTTTATTTTTTTTAATATACTTTTTTTTACAGCAGCCTTTTACCTAGTCTTTACTAAACTTAAGGCATCTTGTGCTTCTAACCAACAGAGATGCTGCTGAGATTAGAGCTGTCCTGTAAGGAATCTATGAAACTAAAAATCTTGTTCTGGTGATGAAATCAGAAACTGAAAGGATGTTTAGTCATATATGAAGTAATGTGGATGCTAGTTAGCTGCAAGTGTCAGTGTATAATACCACTTTTTAAAGATTCGGGTAGGTATTTGAGGTTATAGCTTGCCATGTTTTCGTCTGTGCCTGTACGACAGATGGGTACTGTGCTCTTCAAAGGTTAATTTTCAGCATGAATTAAAAGGAGAAAAAGATACTACAGTTAATTAAAGGAACCTGAAATGAATAATACTGTTATTGATTTTATTAATTAGACGCTTGCCTCTGAAGTCTTGCATTTTTGATGTGTGCTTCTGAAACTTGTTAATACTATGCTCCAAAGTTCAAATAATACTCAAGTAAGTTTCAGTCCCTTTTTTAGGAGGCAAAAAGCAGAAATATGAGAAATTATCTTGCTGCTGGTTTATATCACTGTGGGATACGCATAGATTTTTTTCATTATTGTATTTAATGAAGTTTTCATGTTAAAAAAAAAAAAACAACTTGAGCTGGTTATGCAGCAACTATTTTGTATTACTTACTCTGCTTATTCAGTTACTGGCTTTTTCACATCTGTGTAAGAAATAAAGTATCTTGCAGGTGAATTACCTGTGTGTTACTGAGCACATCATCTTCAACCTCCTAAGAGACAAACTATAATTGTAAAACACTATAAAGTGAAGGTTAAAAAAAAAAGCCTGTTAGATTTGTTTATCCAAGTGCTTATCTTTCTTTTGTTTGAGTTTTGGTGAAAACTGCTGTATTTGGATGTTGAGTCAAGGAGTAAACTGTCTCTGGTTTTGTCCCTATCACTCCAATCTCCTCTTTGTACCTTCATTTTGTACATCTTCCTTGTGAACATGAGGCTCAATTAATAAATAAAAAGAGGGATTTTATATAATCTACTGAAACAAAACTGTGTCACAGTCCCTTTTGCTTGATGGTCCTGTACTATAGCATTTAAACAAGTCAGTGATAAAAGTTGGTTTTACATTTTTTTTTTATTATTTTTTCCTTTGAGCCAATTCATCTGTCTTACAGAAAATATGAGTATTCCTCCACTTTTCTGACAGGATGTGCTGAGTACTATTAAACTCCCTCTTACAAAGCAGCTGGGGAAACGCAAACCTCCTTCATGAAAGGCATTTTGTGGGAAGTTTCCCGAGAGAAACAGGATTGAAAGGGCTGCTGCTTTGGCTTTACCAGAGGTGGGTCCCCTTCGCTTACCACTGTGCAAGGGCAGATATCCCCCCACGAATAGCGAAGGCATGCTTGCATATGGCAGGGGTCTTTCTCTGGGTGCTGCTCCTGTTTGCAACAGAGGATCTGAGAAGGAGGAGGTAAGAAATGAGCGGTTCCTTAGTCTCACTCCTGTAGCTGGGTCTTGAGCCTGCGCTTCTTGTGGTGCCGCAGCAGTCCTAGCTCTGTGTCTGCTCATCTGTGCCGGTGTTAGCCCTGTCACAGCCACAGGGGCCAAAGCTGCAAGCAGCTCTTGGTTCTGGGCTCTGGGATGCATGTGGTGAAGTGACCACTTGCCCTAAGCAAGTCCTCACCTGTCCTGGCTTCCCAGCTGCCTGTATGATGGAGGGGGCTCTGTCTGCTTTAATCTTTCAAGGCACTGTATGACAGGTAAGGAAATACATGTTGCCTCGGGTTTAATAGTGTCCTCCAAAAGTTTCTGGTAAAAATAACTTGGTTTACAGAAAGGAGCCTCATATTGTTCTTCAGCTTTTCTCCTCTTGATCCTGCCTAAGTGAACAGGAAGGAAAGGAGTGTTGCTTGCGAAAAGCCAGTGCAGCAGCCAGGCTCTCTGTTGTGTTTGTAACTTCTTACATGTATGGGTCGGCTGTGAGTGGGGGAACAGCAAAATGGGATTGGGGCAGCAGGGATCTGTGACTTTTCCTTGCTTGAACAGCAAGGTAACATTTGCTTAGTGCTTCTGGGGATCATGCCCTGCCTGCTACCCCACCCCGCTGTTTGAATGAACAGAATAGGATCCTGTTTTTCAACAAGTCTACCACAGTTGGCATGCAGCACTCCCAATGCATCAGTCACAGGACATCTGCAATCAGGCTGTTCTCCCTGTCTGGCCTGAGCCTGGCTCCCAGCAATGGGCCTTAGGACTAGCAGGCAGCTAGTTGCAGCACATTCTTGCAAGTAAGTGCCTAGCTTCTAACTGAATCACCTCTGCAACTGTTTGCTTGCGGTGGATGCTATCAAGCAGCATCCTGTGCTGAGCTAACCGTAGAGTCCTTGCAGCAGCAGAAGGGAAATGGCTGTACAGCAGGGAGGGGGAGGTTTTATCCTCCCAGGGTGTGGGAGATGAAAGAGAAAGTAGGGGTGCATTGGTGACAGATCACCCAGGGAGGAAGGGTGGGAGAGGAGTCACTGTGTGGCTGAGGGATAGGACAGCTGTGGATGAAGGCCTCTGCCAGCCAGTGTCCATGTAGCATACAGCAGCCATGCTGCTGCTTCTGCAACAGGGGAACAGAAGGGGGGGTGGGGGGTTATGCTGGATGCCCTTCTGGAGTAATAAAGCACTGGCACCAAGGGCCCAGGTCATCTCTGCTTGAGTCAGAAACTCCTGGTGCACCCACGTAGGGTGGATGTCTGTATCCTGTGATCAGCTAATCATGCTGCTTAAATTAAATAATCATGCTTCTTAAATTAAAGTTTCTTTAAAAAGGGTGGAGTGAGATGTTCTGCTGTTTTTTCTTGTTACGAAGACCTGCCTGGCCTGGCTAAGCTAACCAGCCAACAGCAGCAGTGCTGCAAGTTTCCTCTTCTGATAGCCTTTCTTCACTGAGCTACGCTTCCATGAGCTCTTGTGCTCAACTACAGTATAAACTACACAAACTATACATTATACTAAACTAGATGTTAGCAAATGCTGTCCAAAGGAAAAAAAAAACCACCCAGAACAACCCAACCCCTTCACTTTGCTTTTACTAACCTTATTACACAAATTACCATGGGATTAAACTGTCTGAGGTCAGCACCTTACCTGGTAAATTAGTATGTGCAGTTACAGAAGCTTGTGGTATGGCTGTAAGTCACCTGAGCTGAGACTCCAGCTTGGCTGAATAAATGAACATGGTCAAATGTACATTGTTAAATATTTTGTTGTGCGTCTTGCCATTATTACCTGTAATACAGAGTCTTGGCCAGTTCCCACCGTTGCTGAGGGCCCGGGCTCCTGAGTTAAAACCCTCAAGGCAACCAGGCAAAGAGTGTGGCGCAGGCTGGGGGATGGACCCGGCTCACAGAATAAACACCAAGCCTGCGTGATATCTCTGAGGTACCAGAGCCACTTCGGAGGATATGAACCAACTGGGCAACTGCCCCAATGTGTAACTTCCATAGTCCAAACTCTATATACAAGACATTTTGATTTTTTTTTCCCTTTCCAACTCTGGAAAAAGCATGCAAAACACCCAAAGGAAAAAGTCCAACCAGCTTTCAGAAACAGCAATCCTACAGAACTGAATCACGTAAGGATCATGCATGCACTAGTTTAGTTTAGTTTAGTTATAAGTGAAATACCAATCTAATGCAAACTCAAAGCTTTTCTGCCGACCTTTTATAAACCAATCAATCCAGCTGCAGTATCGGTTATGCTGTTACTTTAAACAGGCCAAAAAAAAAAAAAAAAAATCCCACAAAACCAAACCCACCCACCGACCCAACCCTCCTGAATGGGCACAGAGGCCTCATGCTCTGCACGCATCCCCATAGCTATGCATGTTTGTTTTTTCCATGTAAAACACCAGAACTATCCCCTCTGTCCCACCAACCCCCTGCTACATGCACAAAATAATAGTGACACCAGCTCTTTAAAAACAACTGTATCTCAATGAACGATTTCAAAACTAAAAGGCCTCCCTTCTCCATACCCAGCTATGTTTGTGACTTGGCAAAAATTTCACAGTTCTCGGTTTGTTTTTATTTCAGGTCACCTTTCAGCCTCCACCGTCTACACCATGGAAAGCTGCAAAGCTGCAAAAACTTCTGGCACTGATGCTGCAGCTTCTTTATGCCCTTTTTTAATGGCTGTGTAAATAACAGCCTTTATTTCCCAGCTGTCACAGCTGCCCCATCTTATAACTCACATAGTAAATAGTAAAATATGAATGAGATGATTTTGAAATTTTATTCTGTTAAATAAAATGAATGAAATTATAAGAAAAGTACAGACAGAGGAGTTTTTGCACCAACAAAACTATTCAGATACAGCTATAAACAAAGTGGGTTTACCAGTTTGAAAACTGATCAGATCTTCCTTCACTGCTTAACAGTGGCTGAAAGTAATTACAATTGTGCAACTCTTTGTCCATTAAAAGCTGAGAGAAATGGAATAAATCATCAGTCCATCAATGCCATCACCTGCTAAGCTACTGAAAACAAAGTCAAAGTGAAATAATTTTGCCTCCTCCAGACTTTTGCTCTCTGCCACGAGCGGTCAGGAGCTGCCTCTGCTGCCCTGAAAAGCAGAAGCTCCCACCAACATGGGCCAGGTTTTTGTCCGCATTGGTTGATCTCCCCAAGTTTTCTTTAACGCCTACCACTGCTTTCGGCCACACCTTGACCTGATCGCAGCAGCTCAGCGAGAACAGGCTTTGCCGCCAGGACCAAGCCTGCCCCTTCATTTCGGCCACAGCTCCGCGGCCCTCTGTAGCCTGGCACTGATCTACTTTTGACAGGTAGGTAATTAATAGGCCTGTCATACAGCCCCTTTTCTATGGCAGGAAAGGGCTTTTCCTCTTAGTTGTGAACTAGCTCATGCCTCCAAACCAGTGTTTTTAAGCACTGGTATTGTCCTTCACACTCAGTGCAAATCTTCTGACCAGCACCAGTGCATTTTCTTTATTACAGCCTCAGCCTCCTATTACAGAAAAAAACCGCCACACAGTAAACAAAGGCTGTGAGTCAAGTCTAATGCGACCTCCCAAAGGCTCAGGGCGATAAAGCTTTCATCGGCTCCAGCCAAGACTTAATGTCTGGCGAACAAAATGTTCTGGAAAAATGACGTGCCTTATATAAACACATTTTTCTGGCAGGTACATCCTGTTGTTTAAAACCTGGAGAGACTGGCTCAGCCGGGCTTCCACAGGAGCTAAGGGAATGCGATGGGTGGAGGAGAGGGTGGGAAATAAGGGGGTGGAGGGAATAGCATGCAAGGAGAAAAGCGAGAGAGGCAGAGCTGAGCCCCACGCAGCCTCTGGTGCCGGCGTGCAGAGCCACTGCTGTTTGTTAACTAGTGGTTTACAGAAAGTTTATGTACACATTGCCCACCTCCTTCGGCCCGTTTTTTGTGCAGAGGCACTTTTCCAACATGTCTTTTGTGGGCAGGAAGCTGTCAGTACTAGTGACAAATTGCCGTAGCGCATTCCTGCCCAACAGGCAGCATTTTTGCTCCTCCTTGGCAATGCTGTCTAGCATGACTCCTCGGATGTCCTTGGGCTTCCCTGGCACACCGAACACGATGAACAAGCCCAGGCAGTCCCGTCCCACCAGGCGCCAGAATGCCTCCAGCTTCTCAAACCTGCTCCTGTTTTGGAAGCACTCGTCTGCCAACACGGCTTCCCGGCAGCAGTCCTCTACCGCCCCAGTGGGGCCGCCTTTGCTACGGAAAAGCTCGGCCAGCTGGAAAGCCTGCACAGCGATCTGAGGTTGGATTTGCTTGTCAGCTCCAGACAGAGTCCAGATCCAGTCCACCCCAAACAGGGAGGACTGCTGCTTGGTCATTTTGCTGGTTGTGATACGTTCCTCCACTCCCTTTTCCACGCAGAAGCTGATGAAGTTGACCAAAAAGATCTCGCTCAGCACGTTTGTGGCTGGCTGGAATTTGCTCTGAGGATCCACGAAACCAAGACAGTCCTTCAGCCTTTGAGATGCATGGACCACGCCTTGGCTGAAGACTTCACAGATGACTAGAGTTTCAGCCTTGTTCTCCTGGTGAGAGACCCTCTGGCCCATTTTCCGTGCGGGAGGAGGCCGTTTCCACGTGCAGACCACCTCAGGGAAGTCACTTCCTTTTCCAGCAAAGGCTCTGTAGGCGCTGGGCTCAGCCAGACCTATTGAGCATGCACATGGTTACCTGCCGCCTTCCAGATGAAGGTCACGGTAGCGGCAGAGCTGAGCTCTGTGAGCAGGCTGCCATGCCGTGGGGCAGCCGGGCTTTCTCCTGGGTGTGCTCCTCCGCAGCTCACCGAGCAGCAACCAGCCCGACAGGCCCAGTAACTTTCACATCTACTGAATTCATCTGTGCTTGTTTTCCTTATTGTTAATTCTGGCACCATTTCTTTAGCTGATGCTATCTCATTCCTGTCTGATCTTATCTCCTTTGATCTCCTTTCTAGGACTATTATGGAGAAGCCATTTTATCAGCACTGGGTGTTTCCTGGAGATGAAACAACCTTTTTCTTTTAATCCCCCAGAGAAGGGTTCGCATCCAAACCCGAAGACTTCTACAGAGTGCTTGAAATGACGCGGTGGTCATTTTTGATGGGCCGTTGCCTGTGTCCCAGTATTAATTGCTGCTACTGTCAGTGGCATTAGTTGTGCCATGGTAATGCACACGGACTCAGCTGGACTTTTGGCTCAACTGAGAAGCTTGCGCTGTTGCTGCCTCTAACTGGATTATCTCAGGGATGCTTGGACAGTCAATGCACCACCACGCACGACTATCAAATACAGCTACAAATGAACAAGCTTCCTAATCTTAAAAAATCCAGTCTCCCTAGCTGTGAAAGCTGGAACATATGTTACCGCTGCAGCAGGAGCCACCCCTGTTCAGCTCTGGATATTGCTGGTGCCAAATGCACCACTATGGTCTCTTCATCAGCCCAGGATCTCACCACCATTCTCAAGAAACAGGCTCTGTCCTGCTGAACGCTGCTCTTCCTCCTCCTCTTCATTCTGAATGAGTGAAAAAAGTGTTGAGGATCTGTCTTTCTCTGCCCTCTTTACTCTCATTGCTCAAAACATCTTCATTTGATCTCTCTCTCCTTCTGCCTACAGATGTTTATGTGCTCCTGCCACCCCAGGGAAACACCTTCTCAGGTACACGGGCTGGTCAGTCCCACTGCTGCCCTTGGGTCCCTCTCTCTAAGAAACAGATCAAGTCCTACATATTACGTGTCTTTTCATCCACAGGTCTTCAAATGTGTCATGGGCCCACCTGCATTCCTTCGTGACCTTCTCACAGCTATGATCAGGGAGCACGCTGCTGCTTCTCCTGTTATCTCTAACTCTAATTTCCTTTCTATTCAAGGGTTCCCCAGCACCTAATACTCTCTCTTTGCTCGAAATCTACTGGCAACTCAGAAGGTTTTGCTTCTTAGCTGCCTCAAAGAGCACTCTCTTCTTCCTCCCAACTGAGGATAAAGAGGCTCAGTAGGAAAAGCTCTTGTTGCAAATGAAAATGCCAAAATACTGAGGTGAAGCATAAAGTATGCACTAAACATTCGTAACAACAAAGCGGTACAAGGTATAAAAAGCGTGCAGGTAGGGTAAGTGCAACTTCTCTCCTAAAAGGAAAGCCAGGATGCAACAATAGCTAGTGGATGAGGATCAGAAGAGTCATTCCAGAGGTTATTCTGTATTACTTCTCCATTCCTAAGCATATATGTAATTTAAGCGAACAGAAAAAAAGCTGGGTTTAATCTCCATAGGCTCTCGATCGATACACATCTATCTTTTCCTCATCACTGTAAACAAACAGACAACTAAAGTTTATTACACTCTAGGTTTCAAAGTGTTTATCCTCGGTGTTCCCACTGAAATGTTGAGCTGATGAACAAAACCACAGAAATGAACGTCACGAGACAGGGGTTCTGCATTCTCTGGTCCATTACCTGGGCTACACCGGGCAAAAAAAAAATTGATCATCATTTGTACCTGCACCCCAGCAACAAAATGTAGTTTGGGGAAGCTCAGCTCCTGTTGGCAAAGTAGGTGCAGCTCCTATGACTGCTGAGGGCTGCGAGGGCACGGGGACGGGAACGACACCTGGGACCAGAGAGACGGTTGCCCTTTACGGTGAGAAGGGCCAGAGCTGGTCCTTCCTTCGGCACCCTGCGAGGACTCGCCGAGGAGCGCACACCGAGCAATGGGGAACACCTTCTAATCACGCCATACCAAACAACCCAAGATGGTTCAAATCTGGATCCCAGAAATAAGTAAAACCACTTGGGATAGTTGATTTTTTAGCTGTTAGCTGAGTCTTTCTGCAAGCATTATCGACAAAGAAACTAATCAGTCCACAAAAAATGTGCGATTTTGCCCCTTCTCCTTCCTTTGTCTTTTAAATAGCACAAAACGAGCTTCCTAGGAAAATAAGAAGGAAAAAAAGAGGATACATTAAAAAGGAACCAGCTTCCAGAAACACTTGGCATTTTCCACAGACTTTATTGGGTTTTACATGGCAATACACAGTAATGTTGCCCTCTTCAAACACGCACAAATTAAAATACTCCAACGGTATCAATTGTGCACATTCACACATAAACTTCCTGACTTTATCACTTGCTTTCGTATTCCACTCCCATAAAATAACCAAGGTTCGGATGATAGGCAGCTTCAGAGGGACAACCTGGTTTCCAACTGGTAAACGCAGGAAAAAGGTTGTTTGGAAAGAATGCTACTTACACTGGACTTAAAATAAACCATCATCTGCCGTTGCCGATACGCTTGCTAATACATTTGGTAATAGCACTGGACTGAAGAGAAAAGGGAGAGTATTTGTTTGTGCCTATTTCAGCACATAATAATGTGTCACTAGTCCCCTTTTTTTTTTCCCCCGCTGAATATCCAGTCGTTATGTTCATTAGCCAGTGTCTAGTGAGAGTGAATCTGGAGGAATACCTTTGCTCAGAAGCCTGCACGTCTTCCCAGTGCTTCTGCAGCATTTGGGAGAGCAGGGTCTTAAGTCCAACTTACATGTAAAACAATAACCATATTGCAAAGTACTCACAGAAAACGAGCCCTGAATTCACATCCCAAGCATTTGCACCTTAAAGCTGACGGCAGGCCTTACACAATGTGGTATTTCTGCCCGAATAAAATAGCTCCAACACCCCCAAGACTGCAGAGGAAGAAACAACAGACGGCAAATTATTTGCGGACATTACTTCGTCAGGAATTTTGAATAAAGCATCAGCTGTGATTTGTTTGTAGACAAATGTTAAGCAGCACAAACTATTTTATGTATACATAATGGATTGTTTGCCTGGCTCCAGACACTAAAAAGAAAATGGCAGCACTTAATATTATGTATAACACAACCAGTCCATGTAAAAATTTTCATCTTGGTACATAAATAATAGCCTACACTGCACATCCTTCAAAGAACCAGGCTGGTAATAGCTTATCAGGTTACAATAATATAATGCTAGAATATGTCTCCAATCTACCCCAACATCTGATGGGAGCTCCCTGGAAGCCCCTGAAAGAACCTTTCTTCCTTTCCTAGCTTTGTTAATAGTGTCTCAGAAACACCCACAAAGTCAGCACAAATCTAACATCCCTTGCACCACCCCAGCAATGTGTCGGAACCGGTCTCACTTCCAGCAAGGAGAGCGAAGAAATGACTGACAAACACTTGGTAAAGCAACACACCACCGCAAGGAACAATTCCAGCTGGACTTTTTTTGCCTTTACAAAGCAAAGAAGCTTCATGCCATTGTGCTAAAATACATGCAACGTTCAACACCATACGAATGACCACTGTGATAAACAGAGTTACTTTTTTTTGTTTGCTTTTGGCTAGGACGCCTCGCAATACCGAAAGGCTGACAAAAGATTTCCACCGGCTAGTTAGGATTTTTAAAATCTGGCGATCTTCAAAAGCAGAGGAGCTGTGCTTTAAGAAGGTAAAATGACAAGCAACATGTTTGATATTTGAATTTTTGAGGAAAAGTCCCACCTCAGGTTTAATATTATGAAATAATATATTTCCTATACATTTCTCTATAGAACTCTATTTTTTTGCAACTACACCATCTTTACGTTAGTCACAGCACAGAAATATCCCTTCCATATGCAGGGAGTACTCTCAACTTTAGGGAAATTTTTTAAGTCACAGAAGTGTTAATAACCTTGTTTGAATGCTATAAATACTGCTGCTGGGAACAAGAAAGAAGATGTTTTAAAATGTGCAGTTTCCGTAAGAGTCACTGCTAGAAGAAACATGCTTAATAATTGTTTCATCCCAAATGGAAGATCATTAAACTGTGCACTTAGTAAAAAGCAATGAAAGCAAACAGTTCCAAAGGTCAGCCTGCCTTTTCCAGTAACCAGCTGGTATGCAAACTGGCATAATCTTTTTACAACACTCTCCCCTTCCCCCACACCTTGAACTTTCCATCACTCTATCTCACAAAATTTAAATTTTTGCTTTTATATGTACTTCATATACTACTTTTTTCTTTTTTTTTTTTTTTTTTATAAAACAGTATAAAAATAAGAGCAACAGTCAAGAGCTACCAGGGAGTTTATGCAAGACATGGATGACTCAAATCCTACACTGGATACCGTAAGGAAGGGCAGAACTGGTATTTGCGCTGAACAAATGCACTTGAAAAAGAGCAGTAGCATCTTTTTTCAGCTGAGAGCCTAGAGAAAGCTGATGCACAATATCTACAGATGCAATACTTCTACCTAACATCTTCTTTTACTTTGAAACAGTATAAAGGATTATCTGAGGTCATGAATAAGCAAAAGGAGCACTGTGATACCACATAAATTTAAACGCAACACTCTGAAACATATCACCAGTTTGTACATTAAATATAGTAAAACCAATTACCATTTACCAGTGTCTGGGTGTTTCTTATGGCAACTTTAGAGTAGGCACCTTTTTTTTTTTTTTTTTTTTTTAAAATTCTCCACCCCCCAATATTACTTCTAACAAACAGAAGCAAGAGCAATGTAATGTACATGATCTGCTGTCCGTCACGTATAATGATGACGTTTCTTGCACATAGGAAAGTGAGCCTTTGTCAGTGCCGGGTGGTTACCGTCACACATTGGAGTCCTCATCTGTTATACTGGTGCTAGGAGAGCGAGTCGCAAAGTCTTTAAACATTTCATCTTCTTTCAACATGTGCTAGAAAGGAAAGGAGGGAAGAGTCAAGGTTCAGGCCCTCACAACTGAAATCAAGCACCTGGGACGGTCCAGTCCTGTGCCCAGCAGCGAACAGTGCTGTCAGCCCTGCCAGCCACATCTTCGTTCTGCTGAGGACCTTTTTCACCCGTGCTGGTTCCTGACCGGCTTGCGGCTCAGTCGCCTTTCTGCTGGCCCAGACGGCTGGGAGAGCGCAGGCTGGGGCTGGGCTTCCACCAAGAAAACGCGCCGTGACTCTCAGTTGGCAACCCACTGCTTAGAGCTGGGTGCCGTGTCCTCTGCCCTCCCTGGAGGGTGGAGAGTCAGCAAAGAGGGCTGGTGACCACGGGCCACCACTCCCGGCCAGGGGAACCTCCTGGCCAGGATGGGCGGGTGTCTTCCTCGACCGCTAATTTTTCTTTTCCCCTCTGTCCCTGTACAAAAACCAAAGGACCTCGTCTGACCCCTAGTTCTGACGAGGCTTCACCACACCCATAGTCTGCACAGTATTTGACATGCTTTAGCCCTCAGAGACCAGTGGGCGCTTCACTCTATCCAAAGACTAGGTCCCGCTATGCACTGAAATCAATCAAAGCAATTGCCCCCAAAACTACAAAACTCAGCTGCTTAACAGAGCCAGTAATAGTGAAGAAAAGTTGTACTTAGTGTATTTGTATTAAGTAGCGGTGCTATTTAACGTAAGTATTTATATTAATAGCACCGCTATTTAATACTAGCGACTGCCAAGGGGTTTATATCCATCTTACAGAAACAGAGATCTTATTCCACAGACCCCACTTCTAAGCCTTACTGTCAAGTTGTTGATGCCTTCAGAAAACGCTCCTATTTGCCTCACTGTCCCTTCTGAATCTTCCATCTACAAAAAACAGATAATGAATAATGAATGAATAATGAATTCATTGTATGCCATGACAGATTGGCAATTAAGTGCAGCAAATAATGTAACTGCTTGATTACACTTTGTATGGTCAAAGCAAGGGAGGAGAGAGGAGGACGGTTATGCCAGAGTAGGTCCTAAAGGCGCTGCATTCACAGCTTGAACCTCCTTGGGCTGAGAGACGCATTGGTTAGTGGTGCTGTGTGACTGCCAGAAGTCAGGACCTTCACGGGCCAAAGCAAAAGGAAGGTTTCCCTGTGAAACGAAGGGTTTTTTCCCCCGAACCTAACAGCACAGTCAAGGACTCCGAACTGCTAGAACTCGTTTACCTGCTCCAGCCTGTCCAAATCGTCATCGTCATATACTCGGATATCCAGGCCAGGCTTAAAACCCTTCTTCGACCCACTTCCAGATGCCCGCCCCAGCTCCATAGGACACACATACTCTTCCACATCATCTTGCTTCTTCTTCCTCAGGCTCCCAAAATTGCTGAAGGCAAGTTTCTTTGGCTTACAAGTGAAGAGAAAATTGACAAGAAGTTAGAGAGTCAGCAAAGAATTAACAGATCTCTTCCTCTTGCATTGTTGTTTCAGTGATGAAGGGTCAAAACCCCACTGCTCTCCTAAACAAAGATCTGAATAGCTGTATTTCACGATAGTAGCAGAATTAACAGATCTCTTCCTCTTGCATTGTTGTTTCAGTGATGAAGGGTCAAAACCCCACTGCTCTCCTAAACAAAGATCTTCTGAATAGCTGTATTTCACGATAGTAGCATCCAAAAGAACGAGATGTGTTCCCTCATTCTACCACTGTTAAGAAAACGCCATTTAAAGGATCTCAAATGAGATCAGAATCCCACTGCATTAAACCATGAGCATATAAACAGTAAGAGACAGTCTCCCTCCCAAACATCTTATAGTACAGACAGAAGGACAACACACAAGAGTGCTACCTCTTGTCTGTGCATATGAGAGGCTGAGACGTGGCGCGTTCATGGTAGACACAAGTGTCAAACCCAGATCTGCTGAGTCCTGCTCTCACGCTTCTTTCATTAGCAGCCAGCCCCTTTTCTCAGACCTTACTGAATTGCCCTCCAATCACGGATAAAACCAGCACACTGGAGATCTACATGTCTGCCTGGAAGCTCACGCACCAACTCAGAACAAGTGACCTACCTTTACTTTGGCAGTTGCTGTTAAGAGGACGTAGTCTGGGGACTCCATGGCTTCGCGCTTCTGCTGCTGGGCCTCCTGCCCAATGAGGAGGTTGAAATGAGTTGCCAAGTGCCGTCTCAGTAGCGTCTTGTTTGGTGGGATGTTCAGCAACTGTGCCATGGTTTCCACATTGAAACGAGGCTCCAAAACCTATTAATCAAATCACAGAGAATCCAGTTGAAGCCAGTACTACCTGATGAGGTCTCAAGGACATCAACAGGCACACCTATCTTGGTCACTTCCTAAGGTTGCGTTAGGGTTTTTGTTTTTATCTTAGAGGAAACATACAACAAAGAGAGAGAAAAAAGAGTTAACTAGTTAAAGGATTCATAAAGTGCCACCTCCAAGCTTTCCTTCTTGAGTTATAAATAGAAACAAATTGGCAGGTAAGAAGAAAGGAACAGGTAAATCCACCCTTAACTCACGTAATGTGTGAAGCTGCCACAAAATGTTTACCCACCATCCTCTAATTCTGGAAAACATAGCCAGAGGTATGATGGAAAATAAACAGACATAAGATGTTTGGAGCAGGGATATACCTCTTCATCACCACAACAAACTTCTGCAAGTATAAATCTCTTGCCTGGAGTATCTGATGCTAGAGCAATTACAAATAATCCTGGTTTGACATTGAAATCGCAAATTTTACAGAAGTAACAAGCCTTCCTCACAAAATAAAAACCTATCCGGGTCTAAGAAGGAAGATAGTGGCTGTTTAACAGCATGATAGCAGTGTACAGCATCGTAGGACAGGAGGTGGAGAATGCCATACCTAAATTAAATTGGGAGGGGAATACAGATAATCAAACCCATTGCTGCCCACGCTAATTCTGCCCAAAATAGTAATGTCCTTTAAACTACACGGTAATACATTTTGATAGTGGCTTCTTATGAAGCAGAATAAGAAGATAAGGTGTGTGCAGCAAATATGTCAGAACTTTGCTCTAGCGATTCTCAGCCACATTTTTTTAAATAAAATGGAATAAGCCAGCCTAAAACCTTACCATCAGTCCCCCATGCACGCCGCTCCCCCGCAGATTAGGAGCATACTCTGCCAGATCAACGGAGCGTAACCACTCCATCACACGATGATTGGTCCACTGGGTGACCTCAGAAGGTGTGACGTTATTCTGTGAACAGAAGGAACGGGCAGTTAAGGAGACTTCCCGACTCTGCTGTGCCAGCCCCAACCTTTACTGAAACAAACCTCTCCTGCCCTTAACAAATGCAAGCTCACTTTGCACTTGAGAAAAAAACCTCTTTTTGGATTGCTATCTTGCAGCAATACGAACGTGGAGATGGGTCTGGACAGTGGGCAGGTCTGTATTATGCTTCATGCCATTTGATTATCCTGCTGTGCACTAGGACTACTTGCAACTTCTACCAGTAGAACTGAAGATTTAACTGGCTCCATGAGCCGCTGTGCTTTTCTTGCAGGTATGTATCGTGAATCTAAATCCAAGAGTCTGGGTTGCTTCATCATCCATTGCCCTATCCAGCATACGCTGCTTCCAAAACAAACTGATGGCAGTCTCTCATCTGGTAACAGGGCCAAACTCCTTTTATACAGAAAATTTTGACACAGCCATCAGTTACACAAGACTCACGGCAACAGTGCACTGAGTTCAAGATGATTTATGTTCCAGACAGCACATCAGAGACTAAGCCAGAACAGCCAGCTGTTGGCTAGGAAGAAGAGTAGGAGATCTGGCAAGGGGACATGAGTCTGGGGCCATGACAGGTGGAGGAAAGAAAGTGGTGTTCCAGGTAGCGATGGCAGAGCATGAGACTTGGAAGAACAACATGAGAAAAAGGAAACCAAAATTGAAACAGAATGAAATAGGAAGGAGGAGAAAGGAGGAGAGGGCAGAGCAGGAATAATCAGAAACACCAGGGAAAAACCGTAGAGGATTCCTCTTCACAGTTTCATCTTAAAGCAGTACCTCATCAGACGGCCTCCTGCGCAGACAGTTGGGCTCGAAGTTATTTATTCTCAAAACCTGAATGGCTCTTTTGATGCTGAGGTGGTGGAGGACACTGACAACTTTCAAGGACAGCAAGTCATCCTGTCAAAGAAGAAGAGGGAGTTAATAAACATAAACGTGCTTATTGGTGGAACCAGCACCTGACTGAAGGAGACTGCTTCGGACCCTGGCTTAAAATGGCACATCTGACACGTTCCGGGGTAAGATTTTAATATGCGAGACACGTGATTAACGTCAAACCATCTGTCCCAAAATAAAAGCTTCCTGTGTTGCTCTGTACCAGCTCCTGGGCGATGTTCTTCACACAGGGTACAGAGTTTAGTACAAGAAACCTGGGGTAACAAGGAGGGGAGAGGGTGAGATGACATATCCTCAGCGATCTGATTAGAACCACGACAGCTTTCCAAACACAGTGCATCAGACTCACCTGGCATTTGCATTTAATCCTGCCAAAAGTTTTAATACCACAAATGTCCAGCTGAAAGTTTAACTGAAAACAATAAATTACCCTGAAAATAGAGGCATTCTGTACGGTCAGAATGAAAAAAAAGAGGGAAGAAGAAAAACAGAAGGTGGGTCAGGTTGGTTTCCCAGAACTGCAAATGAGAAATGTTTTTTAAAATGCTTGTCACAGTGATGGAACGATGGAAAGGGTGACCATACCCAGGCTGTGGAGAGGCTCACCTTAAGTCTCCTTGGCCCCAGCTCACCATCACTGTGTAGCTCCTACCTTGTGCAGGCACTCGCTACAGTTCGAGGGAAGGAGGGCAGGTTGGCCAGGAGCACCGACTGCCCCTCACACATGCCAAAGGAGCACGCTGGACACATGGGCAGCCTGAAGCTTGGCTCTGTGACAAGGCACCACAAGGCAACTTGGCTGTGCCTTTGCACCACACCATTTTCAGCACGGGATGAGCCACTTCTCACACATTGCAGGGCAAGAGCCTGCAAAGGCAGGGCCACACTCCTCCCTGCAGTGCATCGGTAATACTAACAAAAGCAGTTGGTTCTTTCTCCAAAAGCTCGATCCTTGCAATGTTTTTTACCTAAACAGTCATCTCACGGGGGACTTATTTTATAGCTCGCACAGACCGGCTGTTTAGGCTCCCACCAGCGTCCGTGGAAAGCGTCAGGCATCTCTTAGGACAATTTGTGCCATGCTAAGGAATGAGATAGTGCCTCACAGTGCCCCCCTCTCTGCACTGACCACAGGGCACAGATGACTGCTTTCGGCTGGACAGGTAGCTTTTGGATGTCAAGAGCCAGCAGAGATGAGTTCCACCCTTCATGACTACAGTAGCAAGCAGGAGTTTTGCTTTGGCTCCACTGAAGTTCCCTCTTCTCCTTCTTGTACTCAGGGCTCCTTCAAATCACCAAGGAGGGGAGAGACAGGGCCTTCTGGCACCCAAGGGGGCTCAACTCACAGGACACGTGTGGTGGACAATGGCGAAGGTGACAGAAGGTTTAGATGAGGCTCCCAGATTAAAAAAGGCTGCTGACGCTACCCAACACCCTGACCCGCTGACAGGTTTGCAACCTAAGAAATGCAGAAGATGTCACATTTTGCCCACCTCTGGTTTCATTCCACTGACTAGCCCCAGAAATTTAGCATTTCAAAAACAAAATAATCAGATTTTCTCTCATTCAAGAAGCCAAGCCATGAAAAACTTGTAAGGAGGAGTACGTGACAGGCCTGGCTAGACTTCCCAGCTTGCATCCTGCTGCTGCCGCTCCACAGGAGTGCTACAAAAGAAAAACCTCCCGTGCACTGGAACTATGATCACATGCTGTGAGACTTGCATTCCTGCTAAGGTAGGCGAGTTGTAACTGAGTCCTAACTCAGTTGTAACTGAGTCCTAACTATGCCATTAAGTGTCTCAAAGTCCAATTCTCTGCTGGTGCAAGTTGACTGACAGATAAATTTATGCATCCTTGTGCCAGGGTTAACCTGGCTTAATATGTTTTAGCATTACTTATGTGTTACAAATACAGGACTATTTTGTCAGAATATTTAAGACGAAATTCTTCGCTTGCCCAAGTAAACTCTAAGATTAGAGTTTCTATTTTGTGGTTTGCTAAGTCAGGGTAACTTCATGTGATCTTTTTAAAAAGTGTTTCTTTCATACTTTGCATATAGCTGTATTTAGTTGGTCGTTTACACTGAAGCTGCTGTTACAATTTGATGTTTAAACACTGCCTAAAAATATCCCTAGTGATGTACAATTAAAGGGAAGCAACAGAAAGAGTATCTATTTAAAAGGCAAAGCTCCTGCTACACATCCCTCCTCTGTCCACCTATTACTTTCCTTTCTTTATTAATAGAAAAAAGACTGACTGTTGAATAATACAAGTTTCCTTACAAACACAAGATCAAGCTCAATGGAGCCTACTGGCATCAGATCTCCAAGACTTAAGAAGCAGAAGAAAGAAACTGCCTTCTACTTTTATATTAATGTCCGAACACAAAAAACTAAAGGAAACAAACACCAAACCACACTACATAAGCAGCGAGTATTTAACATTTGACCAAAATGGACTCAACAGCAAAGTCATGCCAGGTAGCTGAGGCAGGTCAGTCCTGGGCAGCGGCTGCAGTTCCTCAGCAGCGCTACGCTTGTCTTACAGGAGGAGAGTTAGATGGATCAACCCTAGGCTTCCTCCTGGTGCTATTGTAAAGCCTATACAAAATACATGCAAATGTGGCATAAAAAGGTAACTTTTACTCTGCCTGTGGCATGGCTCATGAGAGAACAGGAGTGTGATTGATTTCTTCTTTGTTATACAGAAGGAATTAATATTGGCGATGCTCAGTTTGCATTTGTGTCTCCAGAGAAGAACAAAGGTCTTATCTCATCTTACCTGAGACCTTACACAAAGGAAACCTGCTGGGTTGGCTTCACCTGACCAGCAGTAAAGTGGTGAGCTGACGCTGGTGCTAAGCATTTTGAAATAAATTATTCAAAAGCTACTAAATGTAGCCTGTTTTCACACAAGCTGGCTCTTAAAACTGCAATTTTCTTCAAAGGAAATGGCTTGGGGTTTCTTTCACCTAGGCATCCACATGAATAGGTAGGTAGGCTGAATGTTTGCTCACTGAAGAAAAAAATTCCACCTACTTCTATTAATTAGTAACAACCTGAAAAGCAAAGGGCCCAGCTGCATAACTGTGACCACAGAATTTGCACACTTTTGTGTACTTACAAGTGCTGCCTGAGCACATCAGCGTCATGCACAACTGTTAAGCACAAGATTGCCCATTTCTCAGTGCATGAGTCCGGGCTCCTGCTTACTATATTTGCTCTTCCACCTTAAGATAGTATCTTTAAAGCTGGAAAGAATATAGGAAATACTTGCAGGTGAGTAGTAGTATCAGGCCTTTTGTTTTCTATAGGTTACAGCTATTAGCATTAGCTTAACACAGAACACCCACTACAGTTTCAAGGGGTCCTTTAAACACTGCAATGAAGCACACAGACAAATACAGCATTATGGCATATCCTTTTAGTGGTAGCGATGCCTCCGGCACTCTGACCTCCCTCAGCCTTCTCCCTTCAATTATCCAGAAAATTTGACGACCTGATTTATGAACCATTCAACATCTTTGAAATTATTGTCAGAAAGTCTCATGAGGCACACGAGATGTTTAGCTGTTGAAGTCTGGACTTCACAGACTTCACAACTTTCTGCTCTAGGAAGCCACAAGCCAGATCACTGTGATCTGCTCTTTGGCTCCTTGTGGACACTGGATCCCGTAAGATGCCTGTAAGGGACCCGAGAATGGCTGTCTGTGACATGAGAGCTGGCCAAGCAGCTATAGATCCCGTTCTGCACCCCACAAGTGGGCTGTTTGTGGGGCCAGCCAGGATTCAGCCAGTGGCCACTCGCACTGGAGGGCCGAGGGGAAGAAGGTTGGCAATGGTGGCTGGTGGCAGCGCCTCCTCTCCAGTCACAGCCAGCTGTCTCTCAGGGCCAGCTGCTGCCTGGACTCACCCCTTCCCTCTTATAGCAGGGGCTCCTGGTGTGTTTGGAGCTGAGGCTGCCGCTGGGGGAAGGCTTGGGGGAGGCTGAGAGGAGGTGAATGTGGAAAGGGGAGAAGGCTGCTTGCAGAGGTGTGTGGTAGGGCACGGATCCCGGTGCTGTGGGGTGCAAAAAAGGTTGCTGCCGCTGGCAAATTGACCCAAAGGGAGCAGGAGGAAGATGGAGGCTGGGATGGAGAGAGGAGGATGTTAAGTGAATATAGTATCTATGCAGTTGCAACAATAGGCGCAGGGAAAGCAGGTCTCTCTAGTCTCACCTGGTCTTTAGTGAGCTATGTGGAGGTATGCCCCCGTGCATTAAAGTGGGAAGAAACTGTCCTGGAAACTAAGAACACAAACAAGATGTCAGGAAAAGAAATGCCATTTACTCACCACGCTCATGTAATGGAGCATTCGGCCATCCACCTTTCCTTCATCAAACTGGGTCTTATACTGGGGGAGGCCAATGTCATCCAGCCACCCTAAGGTAGAGACAGACACTCATGTTAGCGTGGTAGCCAAGTTACCTAGCACCAGTTAAGGGTTATTCTCACTCTTTGAGCCCCAAATTAGCCATGATTAGGAACGCCTATCAAAAGTTGCTGCTTCAGCATATAATAAAATCTTACTGGTAACCCAGTGGTAATCCAGTTTTCCATGATTGTTTTCCTCTTCAGACCCAAGTGCCTGCAGAGCAAGCTGAAGCTTCTTCCGATGCAATGGGTGCTTTATCCCAAGCTCCTGTGAAAGGAAGGAAAGCAGCAAACCTAGAGACAATCCTGTATTTTATTTCTCCCCCTGCTGAATTACAAATGGTCACACTGTACACAGCACTTGGTGGTGACTTGGCAGGTGTATTTTCTATTTGCTGAATATCAGCATCATTTTAGCACATGTTCAGCACTAGGGAAAGGCCCACTCACTGTGGTGGATTAATTTCAAAACGTGGTGGACTCCAAACTGTATGAAAATGTCGGCCACAATATTCTCATACCAGGCTAAAAAAACCCCACAATATAAAACATGTTAGCATTCAGAAAAATACTTGATGGGATTATTTCCTTCCCTCCCACTTGGGCAGGTAAGGTTAAAAGAATTATTTAGTTAAGAGCACATGAAGGTCCCAGGAATTACTGAAATTTATTAATACTTCCAAATGCATAACACCTTCCCCAGTTTAGCTGCAAGTGCAGCCATTCCAGGATCTCTTCAATCCCATATACACTTTCACCAGTGCTTGCTAGTTAACGTTACCTCTGATAAAATTATTACAAGCCACTCTTGTCCGTATCACGGTTTTCTTATTCTGGTTGTAGTATAACTGCAACTTTGAATTAGCTCACTCCCTCGTTGAGAAAACAGGCTTACTATTTGGTGAGGATAGTGATTTTTAAAAGCTGAAAATTCAAATGTTAGCAAATACTGTGGATTTCAAAGTATAGATTGAATCAACTTTTTTAATGTTTCTAGTTTTAGAAAACAAGATGTGAGCAATTCTATAACGATTTAAGACAAAGAAACTGATCACCCTTGTGTGTAACAAATCTTCATTCTTGCGTAAAATGTGCAGAAAATATAGGCAGACCAAAACAGCAGCTTTTTACCCCTTTCTCACACAGTGTACCATACACAAGTGCTAATGAATCTACAAACCCACATGATAATGAGGCATTCTTGTGTGCATGTTTTTAAAGTGGCATAGCCGATTGATATATCCATGCTTAATGAAGTTAAATCACATATTTGTAATTATCAGTTTCATTACAGAGCATTACATTTCAAAGAAACTTCATTAAAAAGAAACAGATTTGGCATTGCTGCAGATGACAAAATTTTAAAAATTCATCTTTTCAATTTTTTTTTTTTTTACTGGATGCACCTTACAGACATGATGCACATGCACAGAAATAGCAATTTTTTGTACGTTTAATTGAAAGGAGTGTTTCCAGTATTTCTCACCTTTTCCAGATCCTGCTGAGAAGCCTGCAGAAGCGTTTGCCCAGACAGTATCCAGTGTTTGCCATTACTAATGTAAAAGCCTAGCCCTTGGTCCTGGAGCCAGTTGCAAACCTGCTCCTTTGTCCACTTTGCGAATGGCATGTCCAGCTCACTACAGAAGATTTTACCAAAAAAAGACTGATAAATCCCATGTCTCAAATCTCCTCTTCTCATGCATAACGATAAAACCAAAACCTAAGCCTAATTCACGAGTATTCTGTGGGAGCTGGGACAATCTCGATGGGAGAACGTGCATCACGGTCGACTGTTAGCTGAGCCTCGTGAGGCAGAGGGTGTCTCTACTTCTGAACTGTCAGCGCTGAACCATGAAGCGCTGATCGCTGCTGATCTCCTGTCACTATCACAATAAACACAGTCTATTAATACCACTGAAACAACCACCTCTGCTGCTACAGTGCCTAAAACTCTGAAATAAGATCATAATGTTTTACTTTAGCCTTTAATCCCCAAAAGCGCAGCCGGAAATGTACCAGAGGAATATCTGCCATTGCCACATGAGGGCTCACACCCCGCTTTGCACAGCCTCACAGCTGCACTCCTGCGAAGCCGTGGACAAGGAAGGCTCCACTCGCAGCAGGACCCCACCACCCAACCAACCTCAAGCCCGCAAAAACCATCTCTCAAAGGAGGAAACAGCCTGGATCTGCCTGCTTCCATTTGCCAGGAGAGGGGACATTTCATTTTGGCACTGCGCTTCTCCTTTGGACCCCGTGCTCGACTGGAGCTGCCGGGAAGGCAAGCACCAGCACACTTTGCACCACTCGTCTTACTTGTGAGACTGCCCCAGGTCTCGAGACCAGCCCAGTCGTGGCCCCGCCGTTGCTCTTGTCCCTCCTCTTTTGAACTCCGTCTCGGACATGTCATCTGGGTTGAAGGTAGTAGACTGACTTCTTTTGAGTCTAGTTTAAAGGAAGAAAGCATATTCACATTTGGCTAAGGAAAAGGCATGCTTCTACTACCGCAACCAATATAGGTAAGATCTCCTGCGGGGTTTGTAGCTCTTCCCCCACCCCCCACTGACCTGCTGTTAGCTCCCTCAAACGCCACACTGGCTCCTGCTCTTGAGACAGTAAACCATGGAGCCACAGGTTGGAGGGAGAAAAAGGGAAGATGTGTTCCCAGCAAACGCACGTGCAAGCCCCAGCTCTGGAGAAGTCATTTATCATCTTTTACTTACTTTCCAAATAACCTCTTGATCCCTCTGGCCTTTTTTTTGGAATCTGGAGAAGGTGGAGTCATCTGTAGACTATCCGTTTCTTTTGGGCGAGGGGGCAAGCCAGCCAGATCCAAGTGATCTGCAGATCCCTTCTCCGTTTCAGCTATTAGAAAGCAAAAGCCCTGTCAAGATTCACTTGCGCAGGACTGTACAGACACACTCCTGAACTCAGGAATGACTCTTGCTAAAATTATTGAGAGCCATCATGTTAAGAAAATGGGGCAAAGAGGGATGGGAAAATCCAGGAGAAACTCCTGGATTCCTCCTTCATGGGCCTGACTGGGAACACTCCAAGACAATGCTCTGCACCAGTTAAGTGCCTTGCATCCAAGGTGGGCAAAAAACACCTTGCGAACCAATCAGTCAATTAAATCCCAAGTTTACTCTTCCTTGGGAAGTGCTCCTACAGTCCTTTCACAGACAGAGCTGAGGCACGTGGGTGCCCAGGAACAATTCAGTGCCATGGCAGGGCACCAAACCAGGAGTCCCCAAAGCAGAGAAGAATAAATAATTTCCCTGCAGACATCTTTCCTAATAACTTGCAGTATCCCATAAGTTCCCCATCCAGGAAATCCCAGCAACAAACAACTCCTCCTGCCCCAGGAGCAGGAGGGCCCTTTTTCCCCTCACTTCTGCAAATTGTGGAATATTGTATTCCTCTGCAGAGAAACACCAGGGAGTTTAGGCTCTGTCTGAACTAGATCTTCTCTTTCGAGGGATGCATAAAACATCTCTGAGAGACCCTACACATTACCACCCACTCTAAAAGCACTAGATCTTTGATCTGTAGCTGTTGTTTTCTATGACAACAAACCTAAGGGCTCTTGTCCCCAAAAGGGAAGTTGTCACAAGATTGTTTAGTAAAAGCTAAACTAACAAAGAAGAAAACTATTTTAAGATCGTTTAAAAAGAAAACTAAAAGAATTGCAATATCTATTAGGCTACGTAAGCAGAGATGTGCCAGCAAGTGCCAGATAGCTGAATAAAACCACCACGTGGAGTTTATGCCACTTACTTGCTGAGGAACAGTGACAGCATGAGCCTGTTCAGATGAAGCAGCCGTGGCAAGGCAGCCCGCAGCAGGCTGACAGTCAGGCCTGTAACCACTTTTACCATCTTTTAACGTGGCTGTGTAATTAGGTGACCATCATTTGTTTTTGAAATCGACTCTCAGACTTCCAGGCAAAAACCAAACAAGTTACATGAATCAAGGTAGAGCATATATTGCTGGGACGTGGTCTCAGGCCACAGAGTTAACGCTGAGGTGGCTACAATGTGCCACGAACAGCAACAAACTGCAGGCTTCACCAGTGTATCTTTCTGCTGGGCAAAGTTTAGATGATTCAGCCAGAATACATTTGAACATGTCCCATTTTCCACTGATGCTTCAGATGTTAAACCTTGCAGTGAAGCAACAAGGTCACATAAAAGATTATTTCTGGGCACTTTGGTTTGACTGCTATCGAATACGGGGATCCTGCCAGTGAGAGACAGCACTAACGTTGAACCAGGCTTTTGCATTTGTGGTTTTTGCTTTACTTGTATAAGAAAAAGTGCTAGCTTAGAAAAAACAACATTTAAACAGAATTCTAGAGAGAGAATACCAGGACAAGGTTGGGTGCATTAGTAGCAGAGATTTGCGGGTATTGCAACGTTTGCTCCTTGTACCTCGCTCCCTTTCATGCATTAACGCAACCCCGTAGAACAGCCGACGTTTAAGGGGCCACATAGGAAACCAAGAGGGTCCAGAGCACTTGGTCTCTTCGTCAGCGAGGGGCACGCCGGGTGGCTGTACAACCACCCCGACTGACACAGCTCTGCTTGCTAAGGCAGGGCCCTGCAGGTCTTACCTGCCCTTGCCAGAACCACCCAGGGAACGCTCACATCACAAGACTGGTTTTTACTACGTGAAAGGCTCCATCCCCATCCGCCCCAATTATTTCTCATTCATTTATTATATAATAAATATAACTACATCTTAGAAGAGGAATTACGTATCCTTTCCCCCAGAACTCCCCTAAGTGAACACCCAGGAAATATACCTCCTCATTCCCTGCTTTGCCACCCTTTAAGCTCTTCCAGGGGCTCCAGGACAGATGACAGCACAAAGGTGCCTCTGGTATTTAAACATCACCGATTCTCACCTGCTACCTTGGTCTGTGGGTAACTTTGTGCTCAAAGTTACGGCAAAGGTCTCTGCAAATTAACCCGCAATCTCTCTCATTAGTAGCAGTTACTGGGAAATGGTGCAGCTGACTTTTAGCAGAGGGCAGATGTTACATGAAAACTCCTTTTAGTGATGGACAAAAGTTTCGATGCAGAACTCTGGTGTCTAGTTCTTGTTTGAAAAGTGTGTGGCCATAACCAGCTGTTAGCAGCAATCACAACACAGCGCTGGTACAGGCAGACATGCAGGATTACTATACCTAAAGTAGGTGCACTTGCACTTCGACTGCGATCTTCAGATATCCAAACAACGCACATAACCACACGCAGCACAACGGGAGAGAACACGCAGAGGGACAAGGTAAAACACAGTTCAAAACTTACGTCAGCAAAATACAAGACAAGAGGGAGGTACATGAGACACATGCGCCACACACAATGCTGAATTCACACAGAGATTAGGATTACCAATTCACTGTTAATCCCCCTCTCACAAAAAAGAAATGCAGTAGAGCTCTATGGTGGAGAGGGTAAAACAGCACCGCAGTCACTTCGGTGCAGGGGGGTCACTTGCTCCATGACACATTGGGCAGGTGACTCACGCAGGCTCCCATGAGGTGGCAAGTATCTGGACACCAGCTTTACAGATGGAAGCACTGAAATCTGGATAACAGAAATAACTTACTCGAATTCACAGGACCCTGATCTAGATGGCCCATCTTCCAATCCTTTACGACAGCCACAAGTACTCCACTTTGTTAGACAAATTAATTTCAGGATGAAACAAGTGATTACACAAAAGCACACACGAAATAAACCAAAGCAAAGAGTCTAACCCTCAGAATAGACTGTACATCTATTCCAAGTAAGCTAGCAAGTTCCCATGCTATATGTCACAGGCAAATATGGGCAATGTATAATAAATGTGTAGGTATGTTATTTCTTTTGAACAAAAGTCTAAAATCGTCTTTGACTAAGTACGAACAGGAGACTCTTCTGCTCAACAAAGCAGAAGCTATCCCCTTTCAGGCTTCTGAAAGATAGAGTTAAATTCCCAAATCTCATGCAAGAGAAAGCCAAAAACTTTAGATGAATGGCAGTAGATCTGATGCACAAACTCACTTGATGCTTGAACTGGAACAGTGGAAAGACTACTACAGCAGCGCAGTGAATGCAAGTAGGATTTCAGTTGGTGGCAACAGTGACTTCTGCATTAAGCAGAACATTTTGTTTATTTCTTTGTCATGTGCACGTCATCAAATGGCAATACCAAAACAACCCCCCCTCCATTACAGGTCCAAAAATCAACATGAGCTTGAATAACTTGTCAGTCCTGTTCCTGTTGTCACCATCTCTTTTTCAAGGCTGCCTTAAATACACATAAAATAAAGAGGAAGACTGAGTGCTGCTGCCTCATTTCTGTACATCTGAAAGCCTTATGAAAGATAAACTGAGGATGGACCCAGGGGAAAAAAAAAGCCCACAGATTCCATGTATGAACTACTGCCAGACAGCTAGCATTTCAAAACAGCAGCAATCCACTACAAGGTCCCAGGGGAGATATCACAGCAGAGGTTGAAACAGATCAAATACTTCATTACATCAGTGAGGTTTTTTTCTGGGTTTTTTTGTTGCTGTTTGGTATTTTCCAAACATTCTGCTGAGAAAAGTACCATGAAGTCACAGTGAGATTAAGGCTGGCCTTCCTGCTTCTTAAGACAGTTAACAGCTGTTGTTAAAACCCTTCAAAATACACAGAATCTGCATGCAGGTGCATGATACCTACCCAGATTAGGGGCACTCGCAGTCCTCTTGTTATTTTTTATCTTGAAAAAGCCTCGTCCAAACGAAGATCTGGCCTTACGGGTACCAAAACTATCCTCGTCGCCTGTGCCACCATGAGAAGGAGACTTTGGAGGGAGGGTTGCGAAATTATTACCTTCCGCAGGAGGTTTAACCTGCTCAAGTTAGGGAAATAAAGATTCAATATCAGGGAATTGCAAAAGGCCTTTTGAGAGGGACTGCAAAGTGACTGCTGACAGATAATCTGGAGAGTCCCTCTCATTTGTTACTACAAGAAAACAGAATGTAAAAGCCATAAAGGAAAACATAAATATGATCTTCGTTTGAATATGTGTCCTGGTTTCAGGACATTTTACAGACATTTCACAGGGGTGGTCCACAGACTAAGGGAATGATATCTGTGTATTATATCAAAGGATTGGAAGGATGGTGGTGGGTAATGAGAATGTATTGGACAGTGTGAGACCTGAGCATGACATAAATGGTATGGAATAAGGGGTGGAGAATGTCCTAGTTTCGGCTGGGATAGAGATAATTTTCTTCCTAGTAGCTGGTACAGTGCTGTGTTTTCGATTTAGGATGAGAATAATGTTGGTAACACACTGATGCTTTAGTTGTTGCTGGGAGGGGGCACAGCCAGGACAGCTGACCCAAATTGGTCAAAGGGATGTTCCATACCATGTGACGTCATGCTCAGCATATAAAGCTGGGGGAAGAAGAAAGAAGGGGGGGATGTTCGGAGTGATGGTGTTTGTCTTCCCAAGTAACCATTAGCGTGATGGAGCCCTGCTTTCCTGGGGATGGCTGAACACCTGCCTGCCGATGGGAAGTAGTGAGTAAATTCTTTGTTTTGCTTTACTTATTAAACTGTCTTTATCTCAACCCATGAGTTCTCACTTTTACTCTTCCGATTCTCTCCCCGATCCCACCCAGGGGGAGGGAGTGAGTGGCTGCGTGGTGCTTAGTTGCTGGCTGGGATTAAACCACGACAGTATGTTCAGGACCCAGGATTACTATCACTACCTTCTAAGAGTAACATGTCTTCTTTAAGATGTTTCTCAGTTTCTGCAAGGCTGGCTTACAGGTATGGAAAAGGTAAAATACAGTTCTGGAAGGCTTTGAACTTTTCCAGCTTTCCAGGGTTTCTGTCTCCCCCACTGGTAGCTGTAGGGGCAGTGCAAAGCAAAGAGAGACACGAGACCCCCACAGTATATCGGTTCTCTGCCAAGTGTTAGACAGCTCTTTTTGTCTATCACTGCTCTGCAATTTCAGAATTAATGGATTAATTGACTATGTCCACTGCCAAAGCTGAGAGGAAATTAAGTATCAAGCAAGGAGTATAAATGGCAGGACAGACATCAGACACACCACTTAACCAATTTAAAGCAGTAGTTTTAACCTTGCCGGTTGTTTCACTGTCTC
Source organism: Aptenodytes forsteri (assembly GCF_000699145.1). Classification (NCBI taxonomy): domain Eukaryota; kingdom Metazoa; phylum Chordata; class Aves; order Sphenisciformes; family Spheniscidae; genus Aptenodytes; species Aptenodytes forsteri. Next base: position 9,591,884 of record NW_008795252.1, on the reverse strand, counting down.
TTTAAAAGGAGGAAGCAAACCCATTCACAATCCAAATATGATCCTTTGGCTTTTGCTGAATTGATAGAGCATTCACCCTGCAAGTGGTACCTGAGGTATGTCGTCTCTGCTCAGGTCTTGCTATAGGTAGTAATTGTTGCATGCAAACTATGGCCATACAGTACCGCAGGGTAACTGTTCTGCAATGACAGTCTTTTTAGAAACGCAGTTGCTACTCACAGAAAACAATTTGGAAAGCCAAAGGTTTTTAAAGAGACACTAATCAAAGCTAATTACAGAGTCAGTAAAATACTTAATGGTTGCTTTGCTAATTATCTAGTGGTAGAATATGTGGGAGAAACATTAGCTTAGATGGCAACCTTATGCTTAACGAGACTGAAAGATAATCCGTGTGTGACAAGACAAGAACGTGCGGGACACTATGAGCCTGACACTGAAGTGATGGTGACAACCATCATATACTCCTCGCTATCTTGTCTGCAGGTCTGCTATTCCCCCTCTGGAACTGCATGCCGCAATTTCACACAACTGAGCCTTTCAACACCTGCTCACTGTGTTTCTCCATGTACATGCGCAAGTGTGTACACACACGTTACCTCTGTTGGCTTCTGTGCAGAGTCTCTGTCCTGTTTGGGAAAGATTAAGAAAGACAATTAAAAAGTCATGGTTTATAAGCCAGTATGCAATTCATTATGGTTACCCCGAGTCAAATTCTGACTGAAATACCCTTCCCTGCCTATTTTTTTTTCCCCCAAAATAAATCTCTTCACAGGTGTATTTCACACAGATCAATTCTTGCTTTCTTTGAGGTCAGTGGGCTGACATGAAAATACGGCTGCTTCGGTTTACTTTATAAAGGATTAGCTGTGTACATAATTAGCAACATGCAGTCTGTTAAGGCACTAATGGGTACAGCTGGCTGAGGGGAATCAAAGCAGGAATCAGTCAGGGTAGAAGCTAAACAGATAAAACATCCACAGCCTCTGCTTCTTGGCTGTCCAAACAAACAAACAAAAAAAACCCTAACCCATGAACTCTAGCTCTCATCATCAAATTCTGGTTACATTTTAAGTCCTGTCAACATCCCTCCCGAGCTGTAAGGCACAGCTCAGCGGCTTGGGTATCAGGGAACTCAGGAGCTTTTAGGAGTTTAGGCTGTCAAAAAAGAGCACAGGAATTGCCCTGATTTGATGACATTGTTAGAGGCTAGCTGCTTTTGGTCACTTCAAAAGAGACCTAAACCGAAGCTATCACCAGGCATACAAAGGCTCAGTAGTTTGTTCCTGACCTTCTAAAACATACTCACGCCAGACTGTATTTTATAATGCGTTAATTATATGGCCTTCCAAAATTATTCGCTTTAAACACAGGTAGGAAGTGGTAGTGGGGCTTACTTTCTTCTTGTCTTAAATCAGAAAAGCACATCAACTAAAAAAAACCCCAAACCCTCATTATCTGAGGAAAAACATAGCAAGAGAGTCTCAGGTAAACGCCTCATGCAAAAAAAACCCAAAACAAACCAAACCCAAAAAAGCGCCTGTGTTTTCAAGGATAGATTTTCTCCTTTAATAAAATCTGGAAGATGTCACATGTATGTGATCATTGCTAACACATGACATGAGGAGCCCTACTCTGACTCAGAATTTCTCAGCAGAAGGCAACAGAGCATCCACGGGGTCACTGCCACAACAGAGACGTCACCCCTATTTCTAAGCGGATGGGAGGAAGTAAGAGACCAAACCAACCGCTTCAGATGTCTCTTTTCTCAAACTGCTCAGACTGCTGGACTTCTGCAGCGAAGAAGTTCTGAAACAACAACATAAAAACCAAGTAAAGTTACTGGAATTAAATTTGCTAAGATAAACACACTCTCAGGAATCAGCTTTAAAGAAAGCATTAAATTACATGATGAGATACACTAAAACCAAAGACATTTTGAATTAAGGCAATCAATGCACTAATCAGAGCCCACACAATTTGATGAGATACTGTAAGAACCTCCACATCGTAATTACTGCTGCTAATGCTTCAGTGACATGATGCCTACCTTTGGATATTTTTGGCTTCTTATTTAATGTTGTATTTTCAGAAGCACAAGCAGAAGTTACACAGGCAAAGGAAGTGATATAAACAAAAGCTTTCAAAAACAGTATTTTTAGCAACAGGCTTCTGACTAATTTAATCCTTAAAGAAGCCAAGCATATTAAGTCAAGCATGTGTGTTTTATTATTTTATCTTCAGTTCCATTTTCCATTTCGGACCAGATATTCCCCAAACTCTGGTGGGATTTACAGTCTAGAACACTTAAGTCTGGTTGAAAAGAAAGTTACCATTAAAGTTTTTCCCGCAACCAGGTATAAATTCAGAGTAACTTCACTGAATTTTACAAAGTTACCTATCTTTATACTAACATAAGGGGAGTAGAATTTGGCTTTGGGAATATTCTTGTGGCACTGACTAAGTCACTCAAAATAAAAACAGCTGCTGAGCCTCACACTGTGTACCAGACAAACCCTGTTGACTTAGTTTCCTTACTAACAAATCGCTTTGACTCAACTTCCAGTTCATAAATAGTCCCACTGATTTCCCTAGGGAATATGGATATGTGGCAGAAGTTAAAATTACTTTCTCACTGTAGTCAGCTGATCACCTTTCCCCCACTATCAAAAGAAAAAAGCAAATCACGTGCACATGTACTACGGAAAAATAGAGATGCTTCACAATGTAAAAGAAATTAACTGCACATGTGCACAGATAAAGCATTGGAAAATAACAATCATGAAAACATAGGACATGAGCAGAAAAATACCATCACTAAATATCATCTTGGCTAGAATTAGTTGACCTATTTACATGTGTATGTAAAATACGGGGTGTGCATTGGGGGTGGGTGGGGGTGTGGTGGTGTTCAAGTCGACAATCACATATAAATAAGTTTCCTAGACATTTTTTATTATGATACTTACACTGGACTATCACACAGCTGAGTTTCTGGCGAGGAACCTGTTGATCTTCCTTCACTGTAAAAACAAAAAAGATACGGAAAAAAGTAAGGCATTTGGGGATCCCATCCAAATACCTTGCTGATACAGAAATCCTATCATCTCAGCCTACTTTAATCCTGTTTTCACTTCAGCTGTTATGGTACTAACACATGGTAAATTCTCCCCTCTACGGTGGCAAGTCTTGTAAAAGATAAAGGACAAAGGTGAGCTCAAGAGCCCCAGGAAAGACAACTCGCCCTGTAAGTTGATGACAATACTGCACTATTGAGCTTAAATAAATGTAGAGGTTACAGCACGTGCAGGGTCTGCAGCAGCACCAAGCAGTGGAGGTCACTGGCTCCCTGTGAGTCACCCACAGCACAGGGCATTTTGCTGCAGGTTAGTGCTTTGTTTGGTTTTTTCCAAGACGGGACACAGATGAAATCCCTGCTGGTGATGGCTAGAGCTGCATAAGGCACAGCAGAGCAGAAACCAAGCAAAGCTGGTCTTCTGGATAGGATGCTTTCCTTGACTGGAACTGGAAAAATCACACATCAACTTGTGCTTGCGCTGATTTTTCACACTGAGGTCGATGACGGCTTTAAGCCAACAAGATTTCCTTGCCTCTGGATTCTTAGTATTTGATACTCATTTAGATAAAGCCAGGGATTTGGACCCGGAAGAAAAAACCCTAGCACAGCCTTTGTCTAGCTGCGAGTCTGGTGTGCTTTTCAGTACTCCCTGCAGTGCCAGTCCAGATCTGCAGGGGCCAGGTTTCCTCACCCAGGCAAGGAGGGTGCAGGCTTAGAAGAGCTGGAGGAAGCTGACGGCCACTTCTCACCCAGGAGGCTGCCACTGGGTTCAAGCATGGGGGCCCCTGGGTGCCACAGCTCAGCCACAGCCCTGGGGTGCAGCCACGCATCCCCACCCCGACTTCACTGGGATGCTGTGCCTACACATTTCGTCTGGCTTTCAAAATCTCAGGCAGGGCTCTCGTAAGAGTGAGCAAAGAAACATGTTTGCATTTCATCATGCCAAAGGATGGCAGCAAGGATCTCTCTTTCTCTGATCTTTTGAAACGCCGCTTGGGTTTCCTTCTGGGGCTCCACTAACAGCTCAAGGTTAGAGCTGGACAGTCCTTTTGTTACACTTTTGGCAGTGCCTTACACCAATCTTTAGCAACTGTGGAAAATGTCTGAATGCAAATCATCAGGAATGCATTTGTGCTAGCACAGCCAACAGTATCAGCCAGACCTAGATGATGTAAACCTAGATAAAAATAATGATTCTGTGCCCTTCATTACATTAGATCAGTTTTTCTCTCCTTCTGTTCAATTCTTGCGAAGCAGCTGGTATAGAGTATGAGTGCTGCTACAAGCAACAGCAACCAAACTAACACTTGCTTACTGAAAAAGATTTAATCAATGCACTTCACGAACATAAGCTTAGTTTGCTATAGCTAGTCAAGTGAATGCTGGCCTTGTTTAACTGACTTAATGACTTGACGATACAGTAACTGACAGATTATTACTCTCATTAAACGTCACAGAATATTGGATTTACAATTGAAAAATACACGGAAACAATAATACCTCATTTCACTTGCAGGATCTGGCCTACACTGTGTTTTCACTTTCTCTGCAACAGTTTCTGAGCTCTTGGATGTTGATGAAAAAGAAGGGATTGAAATCTGTAAAATACTGGTGTGGATCTGTAAGGAATTCTAGAAAGAATGAAGAATACGTGTTACACTGTTTTGACCTAAAAATTAAGCATGAATGAAAAAAGAGTAACAGATAAACTATGAAAAGAATGATCTGAAATAAGATTTTTAAAAGTGATTTTTTTCTTTCTTTCTGTTGTAATACAACAATTTACTACTTGAAAGACGGCACTGAAGATAAAACATGAATCACTGCACAGATAAGCTACAGCATAGACAAAAATCTCACAAGTCTCCCAAAGCTGCCTGCTAAATCGATCTCTACCACAGACCCCATGAAGGGTAGCTCACTTTTCAGGTTTACTCCTGTCCTCAGCCACTCAGAGAATACCAAAAAGCTGCTGAACATTCAATTTAATTTAGTTTTCTTCATAGTGTATTCATGCTGTTTAGTTAAGTAAGCCAAGTCGCTGCTCTGACTCAGAGTTTTAAGAGAAGAGATCTATAGTTTTATTACTGGAAAATGTGATTGTAAAAATCAGAGACTGGACCACAACCTACTTATTTAACTGAATGGATGTAATGAAGATTGCATCCTTTTAAATATGACAGGTTATATTAAATAAGTCCCAACATGTTTACTTCAAGTTCCTGACAAATTAAATGCAGCCCCTAAAACGGCTATGTCTGCTATGAAAAGTAATTTCTATGTTTGACAGGAAAAGTAGTTTAGACCCATTCTCATGACAAATACAGCTATTTGCTGTCTCCTGATCCCATTTAATGATTAAGAAATTTAACTAAACTCAAATGAAATGCCTCAGCAGCTTTCACAAGAAAACAACATTCTCCAAAAGGATATGGGATATTACTAAAAACTGTACAACCCAGAAAACATCTTTTCAGAAACTTGAGTTTTGGCATCTGCAGTATGAATCCAGCATAAGCAATGTTTTCAAGGAGTGATGGCATTAAATGAGGAAGAAAAAAAGATACCTCTTCGTGAATATTCACGTTAAACTCATCGTGGATTGGAGATGCTGTTACTGGGGTTGGGGATGGGCTTTTCTCTGGGTCAGTCAGACTTGGTGTGTCCAATAAAACCGTGGAAACAGACCCTGAATTCAAGAAGTCTTCACCATCACTTTCCTTGCCTAAAGGGAGAGAAGATAGAAACTTGTTGGCTTTACTTCTGGATACATGATGACCCTTGCTCCCATGCAAGGCGCAGCCGGCGTGCTCATTTATGGGCCAAAAAGGCAAGAGGCTAGGATTATTTTTTTTTTTTTAGGACAGACTACAATAGGAGAAGGGGAGTCACTGCCAAATGTCGCTTCCCAATTCAACCACCACAGCATAGCAGGGGTGGAGCAGAGGGAGGACATACATCTGACAGCAAAAAGCCCAGCAAATGCCCTCAGGGCATTTAGTGGGATCAGTTTCAACAAACTGAATAAACTGGAGTAATTACTTCCTGTCCCGTGTTCTGGAATATCATACTAAATACTTCTTTTCCCTTATTCACTAGGGAAAGACCAGGGGGTCAAGTCTGCCTGAAACTTAAGATGAAGGCTGCAGTGCTTGTGGGGGAACAGGACAGGCAGCTGGAGACCATGGTCGAGGGCTTTCATGCAGTCCCGCAAATCAGCTGGCGCCCTCAGGGGCGAAGGTCAGGATCTCCTTGCTGCAATCATGGCCTCCCCACAGGGATGGCCTCTCAAAAGCCAGGCAGAAGTGAAGGAGGGGCACCAGGAACCTCTGTTTTCCCTGGGTCTTAGCCCCGGTCTTGGCAGCATGTCCAGATGGGGCTCTGCCCTCCACTTCTCCTGCCTTCGCCCAAGACAGCAGACCCAAGAGCCCAAACGAAAATCCACCACCACAAAAATACATATTTTGCCTCCTCACTCATTTCTGGCTATTGACAATCTTCACTCTTTGAAAGGATCCCTGGAGGCTCCTACATCCCTCTCCTAGGAAGGTCCTCCACCTCCAACATTTGCATGGCCAACAAAAGCCACAAGCCCTTGTCTGTCCTAAAGAAGCTCAGGCAACGAGCTCGGGTCAATTCAAGGTCTGTGGAAGGCCGGGTTGGCCTTCTCTAGCCTTCAGAGGACTCAATGACAAAGGAGGTTTCCATAAGGCAATGCCTTATGTGGCACACAGTCTGTGGCACACAGACTTTTAAGCTGTGCACACATTATATGTGCATACATTATCAGAATGCTAATGTCTAAAATTTGTTGGGGACAGGTCTTTCAGAGGACAGTGACCTACAAAATGCAACTTGAGTGCTGAAAGAATAGGATGATGCAGGGAAAAAACCCACCAGGCCAGGATTATTGCTGTAAAGGGACATGCTCATTTTCTAACATCTAAGTGTTTTCATCTGAAAACCCAGAACCATTTCAGCGTAATGTTCTACACGTGTTTCTTTTAATTTTCTTTTAAGGGAGAAAGGAGAGAGATAGGGTATTCAATGCAATTACATCAAACTGATGACCATCTCAACATTTATCACCTTTGGGGACCAGAAGCTCCTGGATCTGGAAACCTCCACCAGTCTTGGAACATATGAAATGGACCGTTACATGTTACGGTATGTATTATAGGTACCATTTCAACCACACAGTTAAGCTCATTATCTGGTGGCAGAGAAGGCTTTTTTTTTGGGTGGGGTGGGGTGGGTGAAAAAAGACTGGTAGGAAAAGCCAGCCTGGCCCCCCGCTGCAGTAAGGAAGGAGAACTATTCCACAGATGCTGCACGTGGTGGCTTGTGAGGGCTTCACTACATGCCAAAGACGTGGCGTGTCATCGCAACACAGTCCTGGCAGTGCATCCACCTTGCTACAGACATTTTTGCAGCCCTCGGGCATTGCTATTACAGCGTGCGCAGCCGCTGGGGCGGTGCTGGTTTGGCTTGTAGGAATGTGCATGCTCAGGCACTGCTCTGCTCAGCTACCAACCCCTCCCCAGGAATACATGCAAAAGAGGGGAACGGCAATTTTTAGCAGTTAATGTAGCAGCCAGCCCTGAAAGGCATTTCAGGAGGCTATGGAAAGAGCCCAAGAGCTTATCGTATTCAAACTAATTTTACAAGGGGGAAATAAGAAACGTGACAGTAATAGTTACTACTACCAGATGGTAAATGGGACAGCAACCAAATGTGCAGCTGCCTGGACATACCCGTTCACAACATTTGAAGAACTGGCTTTTACTCTACCTAAGAGATGCCTCCAAAGATAGTAAGTCTAAGAGTCAATATAACACTACCACAATGCACCTAGAGTTTAAAGGAGAGTAGAGTTTAATTTTTTTTTTTTTGATTGTACAATACCTTTTTTACCTTGAGCCAATATCACCATGTCCTGAACTTTCTTGTACCTATTCAGAGATTGCCTCTTCTATCTTCCGATCCTAAAATAAAGGAAAGTTGTGACTGTGCTTCTTCCTTCAGCAAACCAAAAATAAGAAATACGAATACTAGATATTCTTCAGTTTAATTGGTTGTGAGACTAAAAGAAATGGGAAGTGTGGATGGGACAGGACCCAGAACTCAGAGGCTTTGAAATATCAAAACTTGTATTTAGCAAAAACTATCATCTGGTTAATCACCAGAATTGTCCCAGCCTTGAAAGTGGATTTCAGCTCTCTTGTTAAGTCAAAGGTAGAGTATAATAAATTCGCCATGTACAAAGAAAGCAGTAATCAAAGGATTTAGAGCTTTGGTGATCAAAAGAAAAATCCTACAAAATGCATATGCATATGAATGCGCAAAACCATACAGGAAAACAATTCATAATTTACAGAAAGCCTTTTTGGAAACACAGCCTGTGATGTCTCATGGGACATGTATGGAGCTCTTTACGTTTTCAGAACACGGTGTAAATTGCAGTCGCACTGAATTGAATGACACAACAGTGTAAGGACTCTGTGTACATGCGACAGAGCTCATAAATGCTCAGTTATAGTCCCTTAAAGGCACTGCAGTGCTTCTGACTATAGCGAGTCATTGATTCTTACAAATTTGATTTTTTTAATTGAATTGTGACAAGTTCATATGTGAAGATTTTCTTACAGATTTAACTCAATCTGATGCATGATTACTGAAAAAATAATGACTTTGCTACCTTCTCTTCATTTGCTGCCATTAGAGATTCTACCGCCTTCTTCATTTTCTGTACCTCTATATCTAAAAACACAATACAGTTCTTTAAGTCAATTTAAATAAGACAGTGTAAGGAAACAAGAAAAACAAAAAACCTAGAAGCAACTCGGTAATATCTGAAAGTAAATTTACAAATTAAAAGACAAAACACAAGTCACTTAAATTCTATTTTAGATGGAAGTATATAGAAGAAAACCTTCTTTCTTCAAAACCTTTTTTCTAACATTTTTATCAAGGCAATTATGAAATTCAGGAAATTTCCTTCCCCAGCTCCCCAGCCTTAGGAAAATGGAAAAGTCAAGAGTAAAACTACTGCTTGACTTTCACTATCTCCATCTTTCAAACAATCAAATAATTGCAAAACAAAAAGTCCAAAATAGACAATACTACATTTGGAGTGCAATAAAACACATCCTCATTACAACAGTCAACAAACCCCCCAAATGGCATCTCGAAAACCCACTATACAAAGCAATAGGATTAATGGATATGATGAAGAAAGCATTGTGCAGTGATGCTTAGTCTTAATTCAGTATGGATGTAGAAATGAGGACAGCACAATGGAATGATACAAGTATTTGCTGTGATGAGCAGTCATGCTATTATATATATTGTAGTTCAGACTTGGAAAAGGTCCCTAATACAGATGATGACAGTGTTCTGCGCTTCATCTATAATCCTTATTTACAAAGAAGTATGAATACACGGAAACATGTATGTTCTAACAAGGTTAGATTTTGGAGGTGTTCTGGACTAGAAATTCAAAAAGAATGGAAATAATCTCCATTTTTGCTAAAATTGCATAAATGAAGTAAACTTTAAATTTCATTACAAACATAGGCAGGTGGCCAAATTCACAGGCAAAAAAGCATTTTACCTTGTTTTAACTTCCTAAAATTTCTTGGAAAACAAACAGAGTGGGAAGAACATTTACCTCCTTAATGAAATGCAAGAAGAAAACAAGCTGCCTGGCTGGCTTTTGAGATGAAAGACATTTAGACACATTGGGCTAAAACAACAACTGATCCAGTTCCAATGATTTTCACTCAGTTACACTAACTGAAAATCTGGTTTACTGGATTGTGACTGCATTTCACTGAGAGGCAACTGTTTTGTGAGTCTCCATGAGACCAAATCTTTCTTCGCCTATCAGCTTTGCTTCAGAAAACTTTGTCTTTCAAGTGTGATATATCCACCCTTATTCTCAAATTTTACTGTAAGTGTAACTAAGGGTTATAGATGATGCAACCTAACAATGTTTGTTAAAGCAGTTTTGCAAACACATGCAGAAAGCTATTCTGGAAAGCACTTCTGAAATGCAAATGCTTGTGGAAATACACCAGAAACCTTACTTTTATCTTTGAGCTTCTTTTTACAATTTTCATCTGTGCAGGAAAATCCATTGGATTTGAAATTAGCATGAAGGTTATGACATTAAATAACTTTTAACACAATACTGATACTTAAGGAATCAACTATTCCTCACATATTATTGCAGAAGCAAGCAGTTCAACATTTCAACCTGCACTCCCCCGGTGCTAACGTTCCTAATGACACAAAATAGTCTCACTGCTCTCATACGCGGCTACCTGTCTCAAGGATATATTTTTCAACTGTATGTTTTCACTTGTAAAGCCTCAGAAAAGGCTTATGCCAATAGATTACTTTTAAGCTAACACTTTACTGGCAAAAGCCAGATAAGTGATAATGTATGCATATTTGTTCAGAAACCACAATTCAGCTAATGGGGCAGATAACCTGTGTTATCTGCAAACAGCATTACTTAACATTGGTTCAAGGCAGAAAAAACATGGTTCATCATGGCAGAAGATCTCCTGCTGAGCTACGCTGAAAACTAAACTAAAGCTGAGAACCAGAGGGTAATGGAGTTCAACGTACACAGCAGCCCCCAGGAAGAAAAGCTCCATATAAGTAGTCATAAATGCAATGAAGTCAGACCTTGTTCACATTTAAATGTTCTTAAAAAAAAAAAAAAAAAGAAGAATCACAGTTCAAAGTGGTCACTTTTAGTGATCTTACGCAGTGTTTTTGAAAACAGATCATTTTATTAAATAAAACGTGACAATCTACACACAGCATTTTCCTCCTCGGGTCAGGGGAGGAGACTAATTAATCCCTTGTGGCTTTATTTTTCTAAAAAACATATTTTAAAAGCACGATCTTAAAATCAGCAATAACTATCAAGTGAGATATATTCAGAAGTGAAATTGCAGCAGGTCAAAAAAGTCTGTGGAAAATTTTTGTGAGGCTTTGAAGAAAAATTTCTGTTTTTAAATAAGTTCCCGAATCTAAGTTTCCCCCAAATAAATATTGATTTTGTTTCTTCTTTGCAAGCAAATAAAAGAATTATCCGATACGTAAAATTTCTGTGCTAATTCAAGCTTAATTAGGATTTAGAGTTAACCAGTGCACAAACCCAGAACCAGTCCTCAATTTCACCTACTTACGGCTAGGTCCACACTGAAGATTTCCTGGTACACATCATACTCTGGTTTGCAGCATGGCTTTTCCCCTTCCTTACCAGTAAGGGGTGTACAAGCAAAGCCCAGCAGATACTGACACAGAAAGTTTCCTTCTCAGTATAATCTTTTTGGGGAACTTGTTGAAATTAGCTTAAGGATTTCTTTGCTGATATAAACTGCATCTTTTGAGGCACTATGCAAGCCACGTAAAGAGCTAACTAGCGATTACTTAGGCTAGTTTAAAGTTGATCAAGAACTTGCTATGACAGTAGGTTCAGCAGTTGCATCGTGAACACCCACTAAATATATTAAAAGAAGTAAACACGAAGACAGAAAGTATATGAAAATTGAGGCTTTTATCTGTTATTTCCTGCACAACCACTCATGGAAAGATGACCTCAGATGAGGTGACTGAGGAGGACATGGTAAGAGTACCTTCCTTCTTCTTACCTCTGTCCAGTATTTCAATTCCTTCTCCTTTCAGCTTGCAAACCAATTTTTCTTGCAATCTTTTTACCTCGCCTTCCTTCTGTTCTAGCTTGTCTTTCAAAGCTGCTAGCTCATCCTGTAACAGACACAGAATCACTCAGTGACAGCTTCCACACGCATCTGAGACGTTTCCAAAATTCCCTCCTATGAAGCACAGTGGACAGGTCCTCAGCCGGTAGAAATGACCGCAGGCCCCCTGACATTTACACTGGCTGAGGGTAGACCCGCCAAACTGACTCTGAACATCACAACAGACCGCTGAGTCCATAAGGGGGCAAAACCAGGGGGCCTCTGGTCCAAAAGTGTCCGTCCCGTATAATTGAAAAGACCTTTTACATCTAAATTTAAAAAAGAAAGAGTAAAGCAAAAAAAGCAGTTTTCTTATTTATTTAACCTTACAGAGACAGAAAAAGTGCAGGTGATGAGGCTGAATGCTAAAATTTACAAACTTTGGTACTTATGAATTTTGGTATTTATAAGGCATTTTGCAAGTTCAAAGCTGGACAATTATGGAACTGTGCTTACACCAGGCTGAGGACAGTTTCAGAAATAACCACTGCTTCTATGAAAGAAAAATCAAGCACGACACCATCAAGCACATAAACACATACTGGAAAGCAGTTCAGACAAAAGTGTGGTACCTCTGCCACAGTTTGGGTTTGCTGATCAAGCATTAGGAAAGGAAGCTTAGAGTTGAGATTCATGGGAATAAGACAGATGGTGTTTGGGGGAGTTGGGGTGTATTAGATAAATGCTGTCAAATTTTAACTTAGATCTAACCATCTGCACTAACAAGTGACTGGCACGGATCCATGCATTTAACTTTTTAAAATTTGAGTCAAATCCTACCCAGTTTAGTAACATGTTTCTTTGGTGTCCGAGGATATCTTGTGCAACAGCATCATCAAGACAGGACCCTCAGTGCAAATGTACCCAACACTGAAAATTTAATTTGTTCAGTTTGTAAACAAAACAAAAGAAGGCAAGATTCATAATTTTGGCATTTACAGCTTCTAACTGAAGTTTTAAATCCTTAAAGGAATAAACTAGACTAGAATACTGTGGCTTAGGTATATTCCTGAGCTTCCCTCAAAAGATCTGTTGCAAATATATAGTGATGTCTGCGACCCAAACTATGGCCCAGACTACAGAATTTCCTGAAATTGGTTCCTGTTTGCTCTAAAGCATCATTAAAAAATAGATCAATCTTAAAATTGTCAAGAAATCAAAGCTTCTTCCAGAACAGTGGTTGGGCAATACAATCCTCCAGTGCTCCAACTTGGTACTGATTCTGCCAGTGGAGGACCCATGCTTCTCCAAAACAAGACCATCTCTTGGTCACTTGAGAAGCTGCTGTTATACCCATGGGCAACTAGAGCTGCATGTGGTTGTTGTGTATTTCTTCCCCTGAATTAGAAACACGATATGTAAATTTACACGTGGGAGAGGGGACAGAATCACTATTTTCTAGCCAGTTTTCATGAATAAATTTTCTCTAAAAAGGTGAGAAAAAGTTCCGTTTGAATAATGGACGTAAGCTACAGGAGAGGCAATCTTCCCTTGGAAGTGGAATCATTTTAACCCAAGTCTAATTCCACTATGTGTAACCCGTGCAAAGTTCACAACACTAAAATCCTCTCCCGTCCAATATAAAAGCTGTTTACAAGGAGTATCTACATAAAGAGCTTTCCACATCTAATGGGAAAGGGTGCACTGCATATCAACACACAGCAATTAATGAAGAACAGAGCGTGACAGCACGATGCAAGACAGACCGTAAAACGGTGGGACATGAAGGATTCAAAACAGGCCCAATGTTACCCAGAAACTACTACACCTTTAGCATCTGGCTTTTTTGCTCCATCCGCTGCTTTTCATACTGCATCTGACCCACTTTGATTTTCATACTAGAAAGTTTGGCCATTAAAGACTGGTAACAGAGACAGAGGAGTGAGAGAAAACTAAAGATAGAAAAGAGACAAGGCTAAATGGCAAAGAGAAGTTAGACAGTTACAGAAACAGGCTGCTAGTGTTACTTAGGTGAATGCTTTCTCTTCAAAAGTGGCTGATTTTTAGCACATTTAGGAGAAAATAAATGCTTGGCTTTGGTCTCACCTATGGCATACGCCTTATGTACTGCAACTGGTGTTTCTTGACACATATGTGAAACAAGGGTCTAAACAGGTAATAAATTTACTGTTAACAGCCAGCTGCATGGTAAGTTATCCTTCATAAAAAACAATGCCCAGATCTGAAAACCATAGCATGAAATCTGGAAATAACCCCTATTGCTAAGTGAGTACCATGAAACGCCTGGGCCTGAGCATGCTCAGGATTTTGCAGGGTGCAGGCAAGGATTGGGGAAAAGAGAGTGAACTTCTAAAGCCTGACTTACACCCATCTCTGCTTCTTCCCCTCAGCCTCACTTACTTTGGTCGTTTTCAGTTTTTTCTCATACTGGAGTCTTTCATTGTCCATTTCTCCCACTCTCAACCGCAATTCATTTATTTCCTGGATCAAATCCTGAGTGAGGGGAAAAACAAGACCAGAAACAACAAAGAAATTCAGTAAACAAAATAGAACAATAGCTACCCATTGGTAGGACCGTAAAAACACAGGAGCAATAAAAGGCACTCCGTACACAAAACCACACCACCTAAATTCATAGCTAAGTCAAGCAGGTTCAGAGCTTCCTAGATATCCAGGGACTGTATTTCTCAGTTTCTGCATTACTGCACTGAAGGCAAGAGGGCAGAGGACAAAGGGAGACATAAATCGAAGTTATGTTCCCTGTGCTGAGGGCCAAGAAAGGCCTCCTGCCCCTCTGGCTGCTCAACTGCTTGGATGTCCACCACTATGAGTGGGTAATGGAAAACTGCAGCAGCCGTCCTTCAACACACAGCAGCCACATCCTCGCCTCCCCAGTCCCTCCTACCCCAGGCTTGCTAGCCGTCACCTGCCTTTTCAAAATATGAAGTGATTACAGTGTAAATCCACGTTTCCGCCACTCAGATGATCCCCTCTAACTGAGGGCTGAACAGAAGAGCCATCACTGGTTTCTACAAGCACAAAGGCATATGTGTTTAAGCATCAATGGCGCCACTACATCTGAGCTTTGCAAATTCAGCCTGGTTTGGAAGAAACTCGGACCCACCACCAACACACATCTAAGCTCTTCAGAAGAATAGCTCAACCTCCTGGCCATCCTCCTGGAGAGACCGACTAGGTTTGGAGATCAGCCCTGAGTGCCACCAGCTCTACAGCTCCCTTCCTGCAGTAGTCAAATGAACCCTGAGTTTGACTGCCCCACCAAGGTGCAAGGCACTCTTTCTCCAAACCTCCCCATCCTCTAGATGGGGAAATGGGATCTTAAGTGGCCAGCTGCAGACCTACGGGAAGCCTGGGGGACAGCCAGAACAGTGTCCCTCCACATAAGGAATAACAAACCACAGCTTATTGAGAAAATAATCTTCCTGCTCAGCAGGGGAACACATTACCAGAAAGCTGTGGCTTTCGCACAACTCAAAGATGTCCAGCAAGCTTCTGCCTCATGTATATTTCACTGACCTTTAGTTTATGTATGGACACCAGATCAGTGTTATGTTTGTGTGAAAAAAGAAAAAGAGGCAGTTTCTCAGCAGCTACTGTAATGCTGTATCACCAGGAAACTCTTCAGAAGAGGAGGTAAGCTCTTTGTGCACCCTAGAAAACATAAGAGAACTTGAACTGCAGTATAACGGTTTTTAAAGTACCAAGAAGATAGCACGGTACTTAGGTTGGCTTGTCTTCCTACATGGTAAGGCAAATCCTATCCATGTCAAGCAACGCTGTACATCGAGCTAACAACTGTAAGCACAATTTTTCAGAGCTAAGTGTATAATTAGTAGAGTTTTATAATTTATAAGGTAACAAGCCAGCAGCTGACATTTAGAGGGTATTCATGGGTCCCTGGTGACACCTGCCTTCCAGCCCCACGCCACATTTTCTGAGCTTACAAGCCTCTGGTTATTATTTTGTGCTCAATTAATCTGATTGCAACAGAGCAGCATCTGTATTTCTTTAGCAAGATCCAAGCTCAATTACCAGAACTACAAGGAAAATAAAAATACAGAACATTTTGATGCTATTAGTAATTACTACTGCTAATGTGTGACTTTCTGATTTGGATACACCTGCAATTCCTCGCTGATTCTTCCGTGTGTGACCTTTACAAAGCACATCACTCTTCTAAGCATAAATGTACATGGATGTCAGTCTGCATGACTACATTAATTGAGCTGTTCCTTATCAACACCAAGTGTTCGAGATCTCTAACAAATCTATGTTCCCAGGCCTGGTGGTCAGCTTTGACACTACGACAATTGATTTGTTTGGGGCTTTTCTTTCCTGCAGCCATCATTTTTGCTTTGGCACGATCCAATGTCAAAATATGCTGAGTAGCAATAACTGCTGAGATTGTCGCCTACATATTTATCACTTGAACTATGTGACTTTTAAAATACTGGAGGAGGAGAGGGAAACCAGTTATCCATATTCAAAAGGCCCCTCTGAGCAAAAGGAATAACCAACCAAAACTCTGCTCCTTTTATGAAAAAAGCCCCAAACCGGGCTGTCTCCCCTGCTACTGAATTACTATTTAACTTTGGGCAAGCTACTGGAGGTAAAGATTGCCAAAGGCACTGAGGTTCCCTAGTAAGTCCTAATCCTCCCAGTGTAATTCACTTTCCTGCTTGCTGCCCTGAAACATTTACCCTTTTCTTCCGCTATTCTCTGTTCAACTGATTTTGACTACAAACCTTTCACAGCAAGGACTGTGCCTTGCCCCCTCCTGCAGCAGCCCCAGCAAGGAGATCACAGCATTGTTTGAAACCTGAAGGTGCCAATCATTCTAACTGCTTATGACCTGAAGACCTTTTGGGACCAGTGTGATGCCTGAGGTGTGTATGTCCCCATGGCACTCAGGGTGTTGTACGGGTTCATCAGGATCTGAGATCAGACCAAAAACCCACTGTGTTCCCTGACTGACTTGGATGAACCAGCAGTAAAACAGTCACCCACATGGTGGCCAGTGCATGGCACCTGCTCTGCTTGCATTTAATACCTCCTCTTTGGGCACTCATAAATGGGTTAAAATACCTGCCCTGGACATAACGCATGTTCCTGTCTTAAAAACCTGCAAAACAGGAAAGAGCCATTAAATGGTCCTCTTCTAATCCAGCGTCAGGTCCCTCCATGCAAACACCCAACAGCTGTTCCTTGCACGGATCCATGAATGGAGCTGACAGGGTGGGACATACAGACTCCTATTTCCCAAAGTCTTTTCCTTCCCTGCTCATGTTACTTGCGCTTTTCATGGCAGGGCCAGGGAGGCACAAAAAAGCAATGATAACTTTAAGCTTCAGAGGTCAGAGACTCCCTTACTGGCACTGGAAACACAAACTACATTTGTAGTTTTGCTCTGCTCCAAAATTCATCTGCACAAAGGAGACTGGTGGCGTTTAAATTATGAAGAAATTCCCCATGAGTGAGCCAGTTTAACCTCTGGCTGCTGCTTCAAAGACCATGTCTGGTTATGGACTCCTCCCTAAATAAACTCCCTTGTACGGTATTTTCTTACGTAAACTCAGCCCAACTCAGACCACCCGTGTTCCTTACAGAAAATAATACTGGTGTCTGCTGAGAAAGTGGAAAGACTGGAACGATTTAAGGAACAGAACCATTCTAAATCTCTATTAAGTATACAATTAGCTTTGAAAAAGCTGTGTAGTTGTGAACATCTAGACGGGAAAGTCCTAGAGTACAAAGGGAAAAAAGCTTACACATCTAGTGAAGCATCTCTTTAGAGAAAGAATGGTGAATATGAGAAAGCTACCAAGCTGGAATGGGAAGTTGCAATGACAGACATAAGTCAAAACTGGATAATATGAAGAATTTAATCTGAATGGTAATTCTGTAGGAGACAGTAGCTCCACAAAAGTTGTTTTAAGATGTCAATGTTTTTTTTATTTTGACTTTCTTTTACCTAAATAAAAACAGAAGCAATATTCCCAGTATTTCTTTCCCAGTTTGGGTATGAAATTTTTTCCATTTTGAACACTGCATGTAAATGCCATAATGTGTTTTACGGTAGAGTATTTTAAATATTCATGTAAATACTCAGCTCTGCTGAAATAATTGATCATCTATTACTTTAAACAGGAATATAATTAGATCAACACTGAATAAAATATTGTGTAGTTCTGAATAAGTTCTGCCTCCAAAATACCTGTCAGAGATTTCGCATGGCTGAGACCTGTACAACTAATTAGCCATTCATTTTTCTACTGAACAAAATGGAAATTAAGGCATATTATCCCTTTCAGTGTCTAAGCCTAAGCCTTTTTACAGCTATAAAGTGTTGAAACAAAGAAGAAATAACATAATAATTTCTATCCCACTAAACTACATAATTCTGATTTTCAAAGGGAAGGAGGAACATTTTAGTAATAGTTCATTAGTTCTAGTATAAATATCCAGGAAATAAATATATATAGCTCCTAATTATAGTAATTACCTTTTAAACATAATTTAGGTTATCTTATTTTTATCAAAGACATTAAGCGTATTTCAAGGTATTTCAAAGAGAAAGGTCTTCATAGCTGCCATGCAGGTAGGCCTCTTGCACCGAGCCTACAGAGTTGCAGTGCATGTTGTGGTCCTCACACTAACCACTTTTCTGGGAACAGAGGTAGCTCCACATTCACCTTCTCGGTCTGCTGTCTGAATTGTGCTATTAAGTTACGGAGAGACTGCAGTTCAAGAGGGAAATTGAGTATTTCAAAGAGAAAGGTCTTCATAGCTGCCATGCAGGTAGGCCTCTTGCACCGAGCCTACAGAGTTGCAGTGCATGTTGTGGTCCTCACACTAACCACTTTTCTGGGAACAGAGGTAGCTCCACATTCACCTTCTCGGTCTGCTGTCTGAATTGTGCTATTAAGTTACGGAGAGACTGCAGTTCAGGAGGGAAATTGAAAGAAGAAGGAGTACATGAAAGCTCAGCAAAGAATCATATTCAATAAAAATAAGAATAGAAAAAGAGGAAGCAAATCATGCAAAGCCCAGACCAATCACTTCTGTTACCTGTTTTGGAAAGCACAAGAAACTAGAGTGTTTACAAATGGAGATGCAGTGGAATCCAGTTCCGAAAGCACTCGCTCACTGCAGTCATTTGGACCAAACCTTGCCTCCCCAAAGCCATTTACTGCTGAAGTCAACTCATTTATCTATTGTTCAGGCTGCTTATGATAGGCGTCAGTATACAGGTGAAGAGTGTTACCTGTTGTATGCTGTAATTCATGAAAGAGCCGACCACTGTGTGGGCAGAGAGACCTCATGGGAGCTGAGAAAGCAGTCAGCTCTTAACACACTTCCTATGGATGCAGAAGACCTTCAACGATTCCCTCCACCTTACCACCTGCCAATTTCTCCAGCATTGCCACGCACAGTACTTGCCTGGACTGCAAAGTCAGCTGCTTTTAAGGCAATGCTGTGATCCTTCAAATAACATCGGGTATTAAACTAGAGGAAAAGGTAACAGGAGGCAACATGAATCCGATCCACAGCTTGGCAGCACCCAGATGTGCTACACTGCAGGAACGTACACCGCCATCACTACGTAAATGATCACCACCTTTCAAAGCTGAACATGATTTCAGTCACTAGTTTTCAACGTGTGGACTTCTCCCAAAGAAAGGAATTCAAAAGCAAGCCTAACTTTTGCTCTTATGCTTGCAATATCCGATCCACAGCTTGGCAGCACCCAGATGTGCTACACTGCAGGAACGTACACCGCCATCACTACGTAAATGATCACCACCTTTCAAAGCTGAACATGATTTCAGTCACTAGTTTTCAACGTGTGGACTTCTCCCAAAGAAAGCAAGCCTAACTTTTGCTCTTACGCTTGCAATACAAGTGAGGAACGACACTTCACTGGAAAATATGTAGGAAACTGGAAGGGAGTTCATAAACCACTGGTTGAAGTGGAAAGGGCAAATTTTGTCTCCTGTGATGACATTATGGCTTCTTCCCTTCTAGAAATGAATGACAACTGGAACGTCCACTATACAAACATCCGACATTTCAGCTCAGTGATGAACCCAGAATTGGAAATTTTGTTCTGCTTCCTAGGCAGAGTCCAAGCTATTTCTGATATGGGGTATGTCACCCTGGCAGCTAACCTCGGCCCGATTCTTGGAGTTTCCTGGAAAAACTGGGTTTGCCCACCTGCTTTGAGACTTTCTGGTTTCAAACAAGAGCAAGGTTCAGCTACACAGACCTGAGGCGCACAGAAGGCAAACGCCCCAGGACAGCACTGCCAGGGATGGCAGCTCCGGGCTGCAGCTCTGCCTGGCACTGTACACCGCTGGGCTGAAGCCAGGCTGAGATGAGTAACCGCTGGCCTCTCGGTCCTGGGCTTTTGTGGGGCTGGGGTTTGAAGTGAGGCTTCAAAGTGCCCTCACACTGAGTCACCTCATTCTCTCTGTTACTGAAACCAAACGTTATGTCTTTTAGTGTGCTGTGCCTCTGCACATGCATGCTTTTTGTACTTGAAATGGGCTTAAGTGTTTGCCTCAGACATGCCTTACTAAGACGATGACAGTTTCAAGTTGGGACAGGAGAGTGCAGTATGTTCATGATTTTATTTAAATCCATCCTAAATGCCATCCCTCCTTAGATCTGATGGCAAGAATCAAAAACCGGGTTTGGAAATCTTTCTGTGTAAAATCAGAGTTTACCAAAGAGGACACTTTTTATTTTAAGAGATAAATGTTTTAACCTTAAAGATGAATTCCCTTCTTGCCTGGCAAAAAAAAAAAAGAAAAAAAACCTCCCAGGAAATTTTCAGGTAACGTGAAGCCACACACAGCTTTTACAATTTATTCAGTTGGGTTTTACTCACCTCTGTGTCTCTGAATCTGTCCTCATAGTCCAATCTATCCTTCTCTACAGATGTAAGCTTCAACTTCAGAGTGGAAATTTCTGCCATAAGATCTAGCTTCTGAGTTTCAAGGGATGTTCTGCTTAAAAGCTCCTGATTCAAGATAAAGAGGAAGAGAACAGAATTATTCATCCAAGGGGAAGAAATCAGTAATTTATTTCTACAGCTAAAGGCCTCTTTCATGGGGAAAAGCATCACACTCTTCCTTGCACTCTCTGAAGCCCTGGGACACGGCTATTATCCATCTGACAGACTACAGACACCTAGGATGCATCTGAGATCACGGGGGCACTATCATGGGTTGGCTGCCAGGACAAGAAAAAAAGCTTGTCTGTCACCACAGTTGCTCTGGGCAGCAAGGAGCTTTGAGGGGAACCTCACCCTGCCAGCACCCACCCTGCCAGAGGCTTTAATCCAAGCCTCTTTGAAGTTCAGTGGGGAAAGGCTCAAAGAAGAGCAGGACTGGATTCCTACAGTGTAAAGCAGCACTGACATCACCAAGTACAAAGACTTTAAAGCAAATATGGTAGAAAATTATCACTTAGTTAAGAGACATCAAGGGGTGCAACACCTTGAAGTGTGCTGCTCTCACCGAAGCAAAATGCAGTGCATTAAGACAGACAGCAAGACAGACATACGCCTGTGAAATACCTGCTGCAGCATCTCTTCCGTGGCATTCAGCTTCTCCCTGTGCTCCTCTAGACAGAACTCCAGATCCCGAATCTTTTCTCCTTGGGCTTCCACCTGGTCCGTAAGCACACTTACCTGCACAGCGGAGAAAAAGGGATGCATATTTAGTACCTTGCACCCATTGCCATATGTGTCACCTGAAGAACTGTATGTGGCTAACAGTGCTGGCTGGGCCACAGATGAAATGGGACCACAGCGGGAGGAGGAGCAGCAGCAGAGCTCTGCAGTGGACACAACGCATGGCAAAGGCGACAAGAGAGGAGGGAAAGCTCTCCCCTCATGCTTACTGGAATTTCAGCCAAAGTTCTGGTGGACACAATGCAATTCTGCATCTCCCCGCCTGACTTGTCCTGGAAGTTTACGCAAGGGGTGGCTGCTGCATTTTACAGCCAATAATTATGCCTTTACTGTGACAATACATTAACTAAAACCCACTAGCTCCTACCTTAACAACCAAGTAGCTAAACCTCACTGCATTACAATTTATTCTGCTTTCCAAGTGACTGCACACAGTGTACCACAGCATACAGTTTCTCCTTTTCAGAACAATAAAAGCAAAGGAGGTTAAAACACACGGACTGAGGCTAGGCAAGACCAAGACAACACCTTTGAGACTGCAGACTGATTCCCATTTTGCCTTTTCTGAATTAAGTTTTTTTCTTAAACAGGCTCTTTCGAGGAAATCTGTGGTACCGCTGGGAACGAGGGCAAGCTGCCTAGAGCAGAGCTCAGCGTTGTCACAGCCCTTAGGCCAGGTCCCTGTCAGGGGACCGCGCGATGCCTGTGCAGGCCAAGGGGTGCCAGGTAGTCCCAACCCTGATGGCAAGAGTAAACCAGCTGGCAAGAGCACTCGGGGCTGACCCAGTCCGGCCCAGCAGCAGGTGAGCAGGACCTCCGAGGGAGCTGCTCGTCTCCTCCTGCCCTTTGGACAGTCCTGCAGCTTTTGTCACCTTTCACAAGGACAGGACATCTGTAACCTGATGCAGACAGCATGTGAATGGTCATGGAAAATGGTGATCTTAAGGATACACATGAATGTAAGAAGGTGGTCACTCTGCAGACCTGCTCACCTAACAAGATTCAAAGAGATCAGATACACAGAAAGAAAGCCCTTTAGATTTTTCCTGCAATCTAAATTCACACCTATCCTTAATCTGTGTTAACTCTCAGGTATCAGCAAGCCTTCTGAACACTGTCCAAGATGACACAGCTGCAAATAAATCCTCAGAGGTTTTATCACATACTATCAAAAAGTCTTATGAATGCAAGAGCAGAAAAAAATAATTTAGGTGACTACTCACTTGCAGAACAAGAGATTCCTTATCATTTTCCAGACGAGCCAGCCTTTCTTGATACACATCTCCATTCCCAGATATATGTCCGTTAGTCTGAAAAAGACAGCAAATACTGTGTCATCAGCTATCGTACCATAAGCATCATTTAACATTATCAACACACTTAAGGAGTATTTTTTGTCTGCACAGTTCAAGAACAGATTTAAAGTATTCTTCAGCCCCCAAAGGGTTACAAATCAAACAAACTGTCAACAAAGGATACACAACCACCATTCAGGACAAGAATTGTTCAGAGTCTTAAAGATGAGAAAGGAAGAACCTTTTGGTGACCCAATTCTGCAAAATTCACTTACTGTGCATTCAGCA
Source organism: Aptenodytes forsteri (assembly GCF_000699145.1). Taxonomy (NCBI): domain Eukaryota; kingdom Metazoa; phylum Chordata; class Aves; order Sphenisciformes; family Spheniscidae; genus Aptenodytes; species Aptenodytes forsteri. Next base: position 9,568,769 of record NW_008795252.1, on the reverse strand, counting down.
TTTTGTTAACAAAATTTGTGCTCAATGATGTACTATGCTAAGCCACACTTGCAAAGAGACGAATACCCCAAGACATTCAGCAAGTGAAAAAAAACAATGTACAATCTACAAAATGTGCGTTATGCTTCTTGCAAGTCAAACAATTTTTTCTAAAACACACAGTAAGAGACATCCTTTTACATCAGGCACGTTTTACTGGGTATGGGTGAATGTCTGCACTCTAAACACGTCTCTTTATAAAGCTGCCTGAGGCTAAAGATAAACAAGAATACATGTTAACGCCATCAGAGAGTTCAGAGGAATCAGCAACTTTCTTCATAACTTCAATGCTCTTGAGCAGCAAGAAGGATTTTACTCTATCCATATTCAAAGCTGTCTCAAAGCACTTTGTGATGGACGCCACAATCGGATCTCAGCTCAGAAAAGAAATTCTTATTCCCATCATTGCACTTAGAGGAGTCTGAGAAGCTGCTCTGAAATCCAGTGTGCTCAGTACAGAGGCTCCCACCAACTCCGAGGGACATTGATTTCCCTCTACATATGTGATGAAAAGAAACTGGGCTACTAATCCTCGTGCCCCGGTGAGTCTGCAGCACAACCCTGTCATGAGAGGACACCCCCACGCAGGAGCTGCAGGCCTCGGGCTCCCGCTTTGAATCTCCCTTTCAAACAGCCTGTCTCCCCCGATTGCAGACGATGCCTCAGGAAACCTGCCAGCTAAAACTCCTTTTCTAAGTACATGCCTGACTTTGGATGACAGGAAAAACTGCCTTGTTTGAAACCAGAGGAATAAAATGCCCACTAGCATCACTTAAAGATTAGATGCAAAGCAAACAGAAGGGGGCACAAAGTATTTGACCTCACCTTAGTGCTCTCCTCAAGAAATCAGGCTGTGTCCTGGCAGCTTGTAAATCAGTGTGCAGTTGCAAATGTGTCTCCCAAGCATACATGTGTAACCTTTACAAGGTGACCGTAGCATCTCCCCTGAAATCACTAGAGCTACAGCAGACTAAGAAAGGATGCTCCCTAGTAATTTGTACCAATACCTCACACCATAATGATACCCTGAATCTGAATTATTTAGCAGTAAATGACTAGGCCTTCTGACCATCGAGAAATTAAGCACCAAGGCAGAAGTACTCTAAGCTTCCGAGTTTGCTCTGTTTTCCCCCACCAGAATTTAGCTCATGGCATAGGATTTCCATTCAAGACCAGTGAGATCTTCAGTTTTGTAACAGTTTTAATTTACGTGAAAGAAGTCGAAGAGCTTCCAAAATAAACTTGTTAGCTGCTCAACTACCAGATTATGCTTTAAATTTTGTAACTTGACTTGTACGCGAAATACAAAAACGAGGTTTTTGCATACTTTTGCTATGCTGTAGCTCCCTTCTCATTTAAAGACCTCCAACACATCTCAGGTACTTCCTCAGCCTCCATGAATACAGCGTCTGTATTTTGTAATGTACAACAAATTTATCAATCCAGTGTGCGTCTCTGCTGTAGGAAAGTGATATTCATCCCCCATTACAAGCAGGCAGCCAAGGTGCAAAGACACCCCTCCATCCTGCCAGGGCTCACATGAAAGTCCTTGTCAAAGCGCAGACTCGACTCCCTGCCTCCCAACCACCACATCAGCGCTCTAACCACTGAACCTCCTGATACCTCTAGTCAGTGTAACCAGACAGAAATTAACTAAAGCCAAAGACTGCGTGAAGAAAATATGTTGAGGTAAGTATTGGTTTCACACTATGAAGATAATGTCTTTACGATGCTGGGAAAACTGACGAAGTGTTAAAGCAGAATGTTAGTCATTGTGCATAGCATCTTGCCAAGACACCTTTGTTGTTAAACTCTGTTCCCATTCCTCAAAAAAATATCCTGTTTTGCTCAGTACATTGTACTTGGTTTTAAAATAGGAGCATTTAGAGAGTGAGAGTTCAGGCTGCAGCTGCACATTGCCAAAAGAAAGAGGGAGGTGGGATGGGAACCCCAAACAGGACTGGAGTAAAGGTTGTTCTCCCACAAAACCAAATACAAAGACGTCTTTGCTGGCAGTCGCCAGAAATATTTTGTAAAATCTGCATAAAAACAGACCTCCTGTGGTACACTGAAAACAGAAAACTTTGTGTACAACCCAACAGCAGTTTGCTTTTTGCCTGACATGTTGTTAACTTCTGCATAATACCTGGGACTAAATCTTCATTTTAGGTATGAAAAGGCAAGAAAGTCACTGACTGGTTACAGTGGGGAAAGATGAGAGTTGAAGAAAGGACAACACAGAGAAATCACAGCAGCTATTTCACAGAGCAGCAGCCCCAGCACCTCCTACGGTGGTGCAGAGATCAGGGACCTGCAGGCAATGGCCACGCAATGCCTTCCCACATCTCTTCTCTCCGCTGTCTTTGAGGGTAAAAAGTTGATACCCGCCATGATTTTCTTCCCAGACAGATGAGGAAAGAAGAGAGGAGATTAAACACATGAAAAGAAGAACGGGGTAATGACAGCAGTGGGCAGGACTGAAGAGAAACGGAGAGGGAAGATGCCCAAACGCTGGATATGGGAAAGCACTGCATCAGGAGATGGGGTGGAGGGAGCCCCAATGGGGACGAACGGGCTGCAGGGAGGTCTGAAATATGCCAGGACACCTGGTGTGTGCAAAACCTGGGTGAGCAACACTCGGTGTGTCCTTCAGGAGGAGTTTCTCTCCACCTGGGGACCCGCAGCCTCCCCTGGGACTGAGACCGGCAACTACTCACTCTGCAGAGCAATGGCTCTGCTTTAACAAACCAAACCAAACCAAACCAAAAAAAGTAAATATTTGATTCAACAGCAACTGCAGGAGTATCTGGGGCACTTGGTAGTTCTGGATCAAATTTGTATCATCGAAGTCAATACAGGATTAACATAGTTTACTAGCAGTGTAAGACAGGCTTTGCCATTTTCCAAAGGTGGCTCTTCTTCATCAGCAACTTAAAATCTACGTTCAATTAAGTGGTTAGACTTAGCATGTGTTTTCAATTTAGGGATTAATTGCAAAACACTTTATGGGAAGAGAATGCAGATTTACCAATACTGATGTTAATCCTAAAAACAAAAGAACAGTTGTCACGATGCCACTGAGGCTTCGCAGAAGTTTGAGGTTAAGCATTTACTTAAAATGCCTTATAAGATCAGACCCAGTGCACTTAAAAACTCTGCAAGATCAATCCATGGCTAATCTGTTAAACACGTGTGTAAGCTTTGGCTGCAATCATGTAAGTGTAAAAATCCACACTGCTCTGGAGGGAATTATTCCTGTAATAAGTGGATGCCTCACCAAACTTTCACAGCTTGCCTGCCCTCAGTCTTTAATCCATTTTCCCTGGAAGCGAGTTAGTATTCCAAACCGCAGGAAAGTTTCTAATAGCTGCTGTTTTAAGCCTCCTAATTAAAAAAAAAAAAAAAAATAATTCATTTCCTTTCAATTGCTGAATTCTCCTTTCAAAAATAAAACTCATTTTTAGCCCACTGCAGCTGATACCCCCATTTTCTCTTCTGCTTTTGAGACAAAATAAGCAGAACAAATCACACTGTTCTTGCTGAAGATGCAATTTGATTTGTATAGAAGGAGCTGCCACCCCACAGCATTATTTTCTTGTACGGCAGATTGCACTGACTGTTTTGACCACCGCAGCCCAGTCAACAGTCGGGCAAGTGAGCTGTCCCTGACATCTCTTTCCTGACCATCTGGAGTTAAATTAGATCTCATCAACATGCTTACGTTGTTCAGATCATTATCACACACATTACCTATGCTTAGCTAAGCACGGCTACTGCTGTTCTGCCTGTTCACTCAGTTCTAGGGAGTCCCTTGCAGGGGGGCTCCTCCAGCCTCAGCTACCTCAGCATCACTTGGTGTGCCACGGGCAGAGCCTCCAGGTTTCCCAAGCAAAGTATTCACCACCGTTTCCCCTGTCATACAGAGCCGTGACAGCTTTACCCTCCGTAAGTATTAATTCCATCCCAAATTCATGCTGGTCAAATCTCTCTGAACACAATCTGTACCTGTGTTTAACCAGTTTGCACGGGAGCCCACCGCTGCACTCCCAAACCGGCATCTCCTGCATTTCATGCCTCCCTACTCATCACTCTGAGTATCTGCAGCCTGCTCCACATGGTCCGATAGCAGGCAGGCAGACCCGCTGCTAAGCTTTTCCTAAAGTTTACAGATTAGTTCCTCCCTACAGGACAAGCAAGGGAAAAAAAAACCCTAAAACCCACTCAAAACCCCCGCATCGTATTTTAAAGGCTTCACTACAATAAAAGTGAATTCTGAAAGAAAACCAGCTTAAGACAGACCTTCACTCTGAGGAATTTACCTGAAACATTTTCTAAATATAAATAACACGGCTGTTGAATAGGGAAGATGCCACCGTTTCAAAATATTCAGTTTCTTCAATAGCAGCTCGGCTGGTATCTGATACAAGAGAAAGACGAAATGCTTATTCCCTACCAGCATTGCCCAGCTACGGCTTGTCGCTCGGAGAAATGCAAGAGTCAGGACAAACACAGATAGCCTTACCTTATTTAGCCAGACACACTGTCCGTGAATGTCCCAGCTATACTCCATGCTGGTCATGACTATCTTCATGCATTCAAGGACGCGAGTGACTGTGGCAGGCAGCCGAGGCTGAGAGCTGCAGCCCCAGCACCGCAGGCGCCCGCCGTGCCGAGCGGCGCCGTCAGGGCTCCTCTGAACTGAGACGGAGAGGTTAAGCGACAGCAGGTTTCCTCATCTAACCAAGGACGGAGGCAAATGTGGCAGCGGAGTGGGAGATGTAGGAAGCGGAGCCTAGAAGCAGCAGCGCTCCTCAGGCGGAGCAAGCAGCTCCTCTGGGGAATTAACACATCAAAGCCCGGGAAGATCAACCCTTCTTCCAACCTGAGCCTGCCGCTGAGATCCCGACACACAAAGGCCATGCAGCGAAGCGGAGGAGGATGCAGGCACGTGGGGTGCAGAGCTGCGTAAACCTGACCAGGAGTAAGGGCAGCCCCACACAGGTGGCAGCTGGCCATCTTGACCCTTGCTTCTTGCTGAACAGCCCCCTGCAAAAGCAACCCCCTCCTCTGCACCCTGCCAGCACTGCGGAAATCATCCAACACAAAAACACACAAGAAAAGAGCAATTCCGATCCCTTTACCTGACTACATGGTAGACAGGAGGGAATTTTCTTTTCTTGATGGGCTATTAATTGCAAAAGCTGGAAAAACACATGTAATTCACTTGTAGGCGCCAAGCAAAAGAGGAAGGTAAAAGTTGACTCAACTGATCCAGGTCTCACGAGTGGCTTGTCTCAAGTTTATGTCATACTTAAGAACCACGTAAAATACAACAATAACAACCAACCTCTGTCCTCACGTTTAAGTTTCCATTTACCCAGTAACAGCAGCAGCATAACAAATCCTTGGTATTTTTGACCACAGAGCCTAGCTCCGGGAGTCCTGTGATTATCTCAAAACCCACAGCTTTTATTATTAAAAAGAAACGTTTACAACTACCGTTGATAGATAAAAATCTCGAAAACATGAATCCTGAATAACCCAGAACAAAAGAGCAGAGCAGAATAGGAGCAGAATCCATGTGTTTTAAGCCAGACTGATGCGTTTTGGATTGGGAATGGTGATTTTTGATGGCTCTGCCATCAGGGCTCCAGCGCAGGACCGCACGGGTTGTTCTTACAGCCAGTGAACTCATATCCACGATGCATGAAGATGCCATGCCAAGACGTGCTATAAATGAGCCCGTATTATCTTCCAGTGTTAAAAACACACCAGTCTGGATGATCACCTTTAGCAAGCAGCAGGGTCCTGTGTTTCAAGAACTTCGAGAGGCAGATCTCTCACAGACAAAAAGTATTGCTGAGAGGCAGTTTATTATGACAGGCTGAAATGGTATGACAAGGCTCCTTTCATATTGCAACTTGAGGAAGGATCTCAAACAGGTGTTTGGTGGTAAATGCCTATATGCCACACATTACCATAGGACCTTTCGATAGCTAAACTCAACATAAGCACAAGCAGAGCCAAATGAATGCACTGTACGCCCACACGAAGACAATCAAACAACAAACTTTGGTTTGAAGACAAGATTTTTCCATGAATAAGAAATATGAGATGACTTCTGGCTAACCAAACCACTTCCCCCACTTGGGAACCACCCTGTCATCCAAATAGGCCAATATATCTCTGTAAGATTACAAGCTATATTTATCCAGTGAGGAAAACTTCTCTCTGAATTCTAATATCCCCTCATATTAACTCTCATTACTCCCAGCCACTCTCTGGAAGAACCAAATTGTTGAAGAAGTGTCAAAATCTGAGGCTGGTCTGTGAGATGACAGATCCACTATTCACAGCAGCAACACTCTGGATTGCACAAGCCACTATGGATACCACAGCTCAAATTAACTATCATCTTCAGATGAGCTGAAAATGTTCTTCAAGAAACCTTTGGGGGCCATAATGTTTGTTTTGCTTTAATGATCTTACAGTCAACTTCAGAAATTCACTTCTGGAGTGGAAAAAAAAAATAATTTATAATACATATTTAAAATTCAGAAAGTCACTTCCAAAGCTAAAACCACAGTTGCACACGCTGTGGATTTTAAAGAAAAAGTATTATTCTGGCTCTTTTGTTCCATGAGCACACCCTTTAAAGAGGAGAAGGCACACAACAGGACCCACATACACAAGTTCAGATCAGGAGCTTGGGTAAGCTGGCTCTGAGGTGTGGGAAGGGACTGTCCACCCACTTCTACCCTTCACCCTCCTTTTTAACAAGACACAGTTGGTTTCTTCTTTCTGGGAAGGTTGTTGCATAAGATGTATTTTTAAAAAAACACCAAAAAAACACTGTCAAGAAAAATAATAACCAGAAGAAAACTCTCTCTTATTTGTTTCAACTGAAGAAAAACTGGAGCAACATTCATGACTGGGAGCAAGGTTTCTGAGAATTATTCTTCAAGAGATGGATCCATCAACTTCCAGCTGGATACAACTTTCTGGGAAGGTTGTTGCATAAGATGTATTTTTAAAAAAACACCAAAAAAACACTGTCAAGAAAAATAATAACCAGAAGAAAACTCTCTCTTATTTGTTTCAACTGAAGAAAAACTGGAGCAACATTCATGACTGGGAGCAAGGTTTCTGAGAATTATTCTTCAAGAGATGGATCCATCAACTTCCAGCTGGATACAAGGGCTGCGCCTTGGTCTTGCAAAAGGCAGAGTTTCATTTAAAATGGTCTTGTTACTGGCAATGATGTTACGGCTTACTCACACGCTGTCTATATTCAAGTCAGAAGCTCTGCTTTCATGGAGTACAGCACATGTTTTATTAAAGCACACATCAGAATACATTAAACATTTCCACTGATCAGGAGAAATCTGAAAAAACTCCAAAACTTTGGAATAGTTATGATCTGGCTATGGATTTCAGGTCTGGTCCCCAGTGAAAGCACACAGTCCCAATACGTCTGAGCTTAGAAAAGGCCTCAGTCCCTTTCCAGACTTAGAACAAATGGCCTCATTTGTAATTTTAACCATGACATTCACTTGCCCTCCATTTGCACATGGAGATATGAGCAGGATTTCAGCAACACAGAGATCAGTTTTGTGCTGTAGACGGACAACTAGAAATAACATGTTATAGTTAAACTGGCTTATTTGTGCAGCAGAAAGCTGCATGTACAACTTCTCTGAAATCCCCATGGGGACCACCCGATGGATTCTCTTGGAAGAGCTCTGCCAGATGTCCGGGCACTGTACGTGTGCTCTGGTGTTATGTGGCCATCTGGCATCCACTCATTAAAAAAAATCAGCATGAGGCATTTTAACTCGTTGGCCCTTTTTGAGAGCTTGCATAGACGAACACACTGAGAGGAGCAGAAAGGAAGCGGTCACTAAGAAGCGGTACAGGGACATGGCTCAGCCAATTCTGGCATGGCAAAACTGAACGCTCTGCCCCATTTTACAGAAGCGAGCAACTTTGGGAGACTGCTGTCAGACCCTTTTCCCAACTAGGGCATCAGCGGTTTCCCTGCAGGGGCCAGGAGAGGATTTTTCTCTTGTGACACACTGTTTGGCAGCAGCGAACACTATTTTTGTTTTCCTCTGAGACACGAGAGACTTGCTTACAGCTTTGGATGGGATGTCACACACCAGCTCCAGCAGCTTGGAATAGCCCAGTGGATGCAACTTCTTCATGCATGAAGGATTAAACCGATTTCAAACCAAGGAGGTGTCTTCCCTTCTTCGGTAAGGATGGGCAATAGTTGCAGAAAGCCTTCCTGCAAATCATACGGGCACTTCAGCGTAACACCTTCCTGCTCAGACAGGGACCGGCGACACTGGTGACACCTGCAAATCCCATGATTGTAGCACAGTACGAAGTGTAATGTTCAGTCTTTCCTACTAGGGGCTTTAAGGATGCCAGAGAGTACAGGGGAATAATTTGAGGCAGACTGAGGAGAAGCATAGATGGAATAGCTATTTTCTGCAATCTTTTGTATACACAACCCCTGCACATCTTTTCCAGTGCCCAGGAGGCACTAAGCTGAATGGCACAACAGAGCCCTTCCTCTCCCAGATTCAGCCCATGGCTGCAATGAAAACCATTACTGTCTCATTGCCATGTGGTGATCCCCATCACACAGGTCTGAAGGACCTCGTTCCAGATCCTAACAGCCAGGCATCCCTAAATCACACATTTGCCATCACAAGGGGCAATGACTGGCCTTCACCTCATTAATCTCAACAGGCACTGCAGCCTCCAGCCACACTGCTGGGCCCCTTTACTCCAGAATAACATGCGGTGGATCAGCATCACTAAGTGTGGACTACTGATGTCTATGCACACCATGGGGAGCAGTTAGTTTTCCACGGCTGTTTATTTGGCATATGAACATTTTTTTATTTATAAAAGCCATACTTGCATGAAACCTGTTATGTCCCTTGATTTCTGCTCCACACGGAGCAGAGACTAGTTACAGCGATGTTCACTGCTGTACGTTACACAGGAAGGAAACGCTGATGTTAGCAGGAACTCTGCGTGTTTTAAAGACCTGACTCGAATGTCACTCCCCTCTCCTCCTCCTGATCTCAGCGTTGGCTGCCACGCTTTGACAGCGGGGGCGAGATCCAAATCCCACTGGAGGCAGTGGGAAAGCTCCCACGTGCTTCATTAAGTTTCAGGCATTTTCAAACGCGTAGTTCAAAGCAAAGTAGGAGAAAAAAAAAAGCTCTCCCCTCAAACCTTTCCGGAAGAGCTACGCAAGCGAGCCCAGCCGTGCTAGCCCAGGTCCCCGTCTCTTCCCGCCGCGCTGCGCACCGCCCGCGTGCCACTAGATGGCACGTCACGTCACCCGGCGCCAGCCGCAGCTCCACGCCTGCCAAACCCACGGCTGGGGAGCGCAAGCCAAACACAGTCCTGCACCCACCACCCTGGGCTGCAACTGAGTGCTGAAATAAACCCCTGTATCAAGATAAAAACGTTTTACACAAGATCAGCCGTGGCTCCAGGGTGACTGAACCCTTTCTGAGAGGGTGTGATGCTCGTCCTGGGAAGGGACCAGGCGATGGTGGCTGCCCGTCCCAAACAGCAGCATTGCATAGGGTACAACACAGAGCCACCATGGTGGCCTGTCCTGCATCAGACCCAGCCTTCATCAGATCTGGCATCCCCATTTCAGCAGTATGGCGTTACCTTGGCCAACGCCAAGTGTGTCAGACGGGAAGACCCGGACACTGCTGCAATACAGATTTGGCAAAATCTGCAGAAGTGCACACCTACCGCTGCTGTCATTGTTACAGCTACAGGCTGACTTAAACCCTGAAGCACGGCCTCTGGAAATAATTCTTGACTTCCACTGCTGGAGCTTCCCAGAAACCTGTGCACACCCAGACCACCACAACGCAAAGCCTCCCACAGACCACGAGCACAAGGACTCCTACTTGGCCCTGCTAGGAAGTCACCAGTCACAGGGCACCTGGAAGTAAAACCAGTGGGTCCTTTGAAAACGATGCCATGTAACTCACCTTCTGATAAGCACAGCATTTTATTTCCCAGTGTAGCCTTCCCTTGAAGAATAATTGATTTTTTGGGAAAATCAAGTCTTGGGGAAAGAACAGCCTTGTCAGGTATATTTTGGCATATTTTTAAAGTGAGGGTGACAAAAACTGGTAGATTGTCACAAACACAGAAAATAAAAATTTGGTTTTGTTTCCAGGTTAAAGGGATGCTGAGCTTACACCACTCACTTCCGTTACAAACCAGGTAAGGAAGCTCAGTAACAACACTGGTCCCTGTAGAAAATATGCTGCCAAAAATGCTTTTTAGTGAAAAGTTCATACTGAAAACAGCTTCCCCCCCTCCCCCCATTTAAGCGTCTGATTCCTTTAAAAATGTCTTTCCCCAAACCTCTGAGATGAAACTCCAATTACTGAACATTTTTTGCTCCCCAAAATGAGGCACGGTGATATATCAAAAAAAAGCACAGGCCAACCCACTGCCCAAGGTATTTGTGCTACAGCTTTTGAGGCCCCACAGCATCATCTCCAAACCAAAATCTCTTTGCTTCGGTTCTTTGAAACCTACTCTAAAACTTTTAAATGCCCTGCATAAAACACAGCCCCACTGCCTAAGCTGGTCTAGCTAACAAACAAAACGAGCACGTTACGAGTGAAACGAGGCGAGACTGTACCATTTGACTTTGGAGCCATTCAACCAGAGCCTCTGCTGTCGAGTCCGGAACCTGGCAGCGCAGCCCCTCTCTCTCATCCGCTTCCATCATCTCCAGCAAGCCCCGCAAGTCCTCCACCAGGTGCAGCGCCCGCAAGCCCCCCATGAAGGGAGAGGTGGGGGACTGGCAGTCAAAGATGCCGTTGGAGTACTCCAGCGCCTTCGAACCTGGAGGGAGCAATATCGCACAGGGTCAAGCACGAGGCAAGCAGGTCAGACCTGCAGCAAGGCTGAGAAATGCTAGGCAGCGTTTGCTCCTGGTGGGCATTTATCTGAACCAAACTCAGCGCTGGTGCTGGATTCTGCCCACCATTCTTGCCCCACGCGCCACATGGCAATTTGGAGAAGGGCAAGCCCTTGCCGGCACGCTCTGTGGATGGAAGCTCCAGCAGGAAGGAGGTGGGCTGATCTGGCTGATCCGGCAGAGGACACGTATGCCACAACCGTGCCCACAGGTTCAAGGCGCAGGCTGGGTTCCTGCTCCCTGGGATGTATCAGAAGTGGAAAGTACTGCAGGGGGAACAGGCTCTGCCAACGCTTTGAGTCACCCTGTAGGGATTGCATGACCCAAGTCAGACACTGATGGTTTCCAGAGGAAACCGTGTTCTGCATTTTTTTTTTCCATGCAGAAATATGTTACGCTGCTCCAAGGCACTGAAAATTTTTTTCGAAGAATAAAGAAAAATATGAAGATAAATATAAAGAGTGAATCACTTCTACATGAGAAAAAATTTTAAACCCAACAGTTTGACATGGTAGCACAATTTGCATGCTAAGAAAGAGAAAAATCTCTTATTTGCATAAACTCACAGTACGTATATTCGACCTACATTAAAAGTTGCTATATATTAAGTAAGGAAGGAAACTACGAATTCAGGATTAAAGTTGATTTAAGTCAACCTAGCTAATTCCAACTATAATTTCAGCACACTGATTTGTGACCTTAATACTGTAATGCCTTGGCACAATGAGACATGTTCATGACAGAGCATCAGCCTTTGTACTGTCAACTTTTGAAAACTACAGTGATATGCCATATGTGCACTTCCACGAACTTTCATTCACCTCATCTGGTAAGCCACAAAAATGCAAGTATTCTGCTAATTCCCTTTGAAAAAAAATGAAGAGAAAAAATCCCCACAACAGCATAGGAGTTGATATCCCTTTGTTATATTACTTTGTAAGTCTGTTCAGACACATGGGTAAATTAAGTCTGTGGTGACTTAAACTTCCCAACATCACATTTTGTTTTTATATTAAACCTCATCCTGCCATAACCAACTTAGGCTCTTGGAAACACAGATACATGATTGGATCCAAATACCAGTATCTACTTATGGAAATTACTAAAGTCACAGTTTACATGTATTTTTAGAGATCATTATGATCCAACTGAATCCACATGTTCCTGCTATGTGTCCTTAATATCTTTAGGAAAACTGCAGAGAAAAGTCATTGTTCAAACAAAGCACGCACTGTATGATTTTTTTTTTCCCCTAAGGGAAATTATTTTAAGTGGAACTATTAAAGACTTTATAACTGTGTTGCTATCCTTGCAGAGTATTTTTTCAGTTTGGGCAGCTGTTTGCATAGCTCTGCTGGAATAGGATTAAACTATTAATTTCTTGCTGCTTTGCTCCTCCATGTTGTGCACTTACATTATTTTCTAACTCACCAGACTTAACTTAAAAGCAGAGGTTGCATACTTTGTGATGCCTCTCCTTAGTCCACTTACAATTTACAGGTACTTATAAAAACTCAAATGTTAAAGGCAGGTCCAAGCCACATGTTTGGACCCAAAACATTCCAATTTTGAAAAAAGAAAAATTCAATTCATGTTTTAAGTCTTCAGACTTGAGAGAAGTTCAGAGTAGCCGGTATTAGGCAAACTTCCTCCTCCTGCCCTGCAGCAGCTCTTTAAACACACTCATCTTGGTTTGAAACGTGCCTCGTCCTTGGCTTTCATGGTGCTGTGTGCACCAGCTGAACTGTGTCACTCAGCCACTTCGAGCAGCATTTTGATAGAGAGTAGGAGAAAAACTACAATCCATTTAGCCGTGCCCTGTGTGTGAGAGTCTGTGCAATCCCTCCACTCCATTTATTTGTAACCACTAAGCTATAAGGGAAGACACCAAACACAGTTACCAGCACATTCCCTTCTCAGCCTGAAACTCTGTCCTCCAGGTATGAGAAAGGAGAATGGAAACAGATAAACGAACAAGCTGCCCCAGGCGTTTACCTGCTATAATGCCATCCATCTGCTCCAGCGCCGCAGCGAGCATGTCACTTGCATCACTCATCATCTTCTCTCTTCTCAGGAACGATCTCCAGCTACACCATAAGGAGCAATGAAACACCAATAGTGTGAGCTGGATCCAGAGCCTGAAGTCTGCAATTCAATCTGCAAAAGAGAACTTCATTTCACTGCATGTTCTTTGAATTCAGACACCACCATTGCTGGACCAGCAGGAAGACTGGGGCCGTTTGCTGACCACAACAAGACTTGGAGGTGTTCATCACCAGGCATGAACTGGCATCAAAGAATCAAACCACCAATGTGATGATCCAGTTCCTACTGTTGGTCAGCCCATGGCCTGCTCTGCCTGCAGGTCCATGTCACTGAAGGGGCATCCCACAGAGCACCTCAGAAATCCCACATGGCATTTCAGGGAAGCTCGCGTAGAAGACACAGGCCTTCTATCACTAAAAGGAAGCTGAAACTCAGCAATAAACCACATGTCTATCCACTGTATTTTTTCTCCCCAAGAATTTGCTAGTATAGAAAAAGAGGAGTCTGACCATTTGCCCAAGATTTCTGGATGTCTGACAATCCAGAAGTCCTGGGCATGTAATCGTTTGCCTACAGGCAGAATACCTCAAATGCCCATGACTCACTGGATGTAGTGTGCATGCACAGACTATCCCTCCACAGACGCTGCTCTGGGCTTAGCAGAGATTCATGTCGTAACGATGCAATCTGATCCTACCCTCAAACTTTTATAAGCCAGAACTGGTCCCCAGAGGAGTATTTCCAGTAGAGTCTGGAAAAGCAAACCTGCCCAACATGCTGCCTGGGCAGGTGACCTAGCAGACCCGAAATCCCAGTGGGCTACAAGTTAAACACGTGCTTAGGTACTTTGCTGAAGTGGAGCTGCAGAGGTCAGAGGCATACCCGATCCCTCCACCCCAGCACAATGGACACACAAGCCACTGAAATAGCCCAGACTGCCGTGGCTTTAATCTAGGACATGCGAGACTACTTCTGCTATAAATACAGTTAGGGAACAAAGCTAAACAAACACCAGGAAGGAAAACTCACTTTAACCTTTTGCATACCCTGCCATTTGTTTTTTGTACTAGGCCGCACCGCTGCTGACATTTGCCCCAACATAAGCAATTAAGAAAGTTGTTCACTGTATCTCTGGCATAAGTCCTGGAAAAGAGTCTACTACAAACCATAGCAAAACAAAAATTCACGTTATAAACTGAATTTTTCCTCCTACAAGTCGCCTTATTGGTTTGACCCAGCTGGGAGATAGCTCTTACTGGAGGCTGCCAGCTAGCTTTGCTGAAATGCTATCCTTGAAACGCCAACAAATATTTCATCTTCCACATCAAAACTTTTGTAACATAAAGTAGGTCCAAACCCTATGGTAACTTTTGAATGATAGCACAAAGACTACTGCACTTTTGGCAACTGTCTGGCTTTATTATTTAGTTGCCAGAGTCACAAAAGCCAAGAGAATTTTAAAAAGTCAAAATACCTGTAAGTGAAGGTATTGCGAATCTTAAAAAATGCAGTAGTGTCATAACTGAAGACTTCCAACCTTCAAGGAGGAAGCCCTCGATTTTAAACACAATGTAAATAGTAAACTTCAAGCAGTACAATACCTGCCATAATATGCAGATTCTGCAAGATATTTGGTCCGTGCCTCTACGCCTGATAACAAAAGAGCAGAAAACTCAGCTTTTGCAAACACATTCAGTTGGACAATTCTGAAGGCAGTCTTGTCCTTTCTTCTTTAGGATTTCCTGGCTCAGATAACCAGGTCCTGCTGAGATCTAGTAAACATGGGCATCTATGAACGTAGAGTGTGAATGATCTACATTGGATTGCTCTCTGAAAGCAAAGAGCACACAAAGAAATCCCAGGGCTGCTGCTGCCCCAGGCAAAATGCTGATTCTTCACAGCTCTAAGTGGAAAAGAGATCTAGTAAATCTATGAATCTATGAACGTAGAGTGTGAATGATCTACATTGGATTGCAGCAAAGAGCACACAAAGAAATCCCAGGGCTGCTGCTGCCCCAGGCAAAATGCTATTCTTCACACCCAAACCATCCACACCCCCCTGCCAGCCAATTAATGTTTGGGAATTGGGAGTGCCCATGATCTTCCCAGTGTGCATAAACACCTGAAGGGGGGAGTGAAGAAGACAGACTCATCTCAGTGGCGCCCAGTGACGTGACAAGACGCAATGGGCACACATTAAAACAAAGGAAATTCCACTTAAGCATAAAAAAAATAAAATAAAGTCTTTTTTACTGTGAGGGTGGCAAGCACTGGAAAGAGTTGCCCTTTTGGGGTCTCCATCCTTGGAGCTACTCACAGACCGACTGCCCGGCGCAGCTTGCCCTGGGCAACCTTGCTTTGGGCAGGGGGTGGGCTGGAGACCTCCAGAGGTGCCTCTCCACCTTGGCCATCATTGAGCTCAGCACAGCTCATGATCAAGCATTAAATACAGTACTGAGGAGGCCACCTAGGCAAAGCCAAGCTGCAGGCTAAAAACGTGCTAAGGAACAGAGTGCTCTCTAATCCCATTTGTTCACAGTGCATCCCTTGTTCCTCACCTTCTGTCTAGGAGAGACATTAATTGGGGCTAAGGAACTGCTTATTTACATTTGCACAATAAAGCCATGGCTCATAGGCACAGAAAAATCACCATCCCTGCACTTCATCCAGGCACGATCACTCCTCATGTTTCCAAAAAAAGCACTCCTTGCTTTCCTAAACAAGGGTTTTGTCCATGGTTATCAAAAATCCCTAAGACAGCTCTACTGAAAGGAGCAGCAGTGGCAGACGGTGGTACAACAGCATCCAGGAGACCTCTAGCATTTACCCCACTGATACCAGGTCCTACCTCCAAGGAAGGAGAGACGTCAGTCTGCACAGTGTTTCCTCCACTGCTACTGCAAAAGGAGCTGTGCTGCCGAGAGCAGCAGTGAGAAATTTTAAGGTAAAATTTAGAGAAGCAAGACCATGCAAACACACTGATCTCCAAAAACCCTTCCACCACTCACAGAGCATCTGTTAGCAGCCTGACCAAGCCTACAGCTGAGAAACTTGGAGAGGTGAAATAAAAAGAACAAGAAGCCCCCAAGCTGAACAGCTGGAGGTGACGCAACAAAATCCCATTTCCCCTGTTATTTGGTCCTAAGAACGGTCATTGAAAACCAGCCTGGAACGGCACATCCTGCTCTGGCCACCTTCCCAGCACAGTGCACCACATCTAGCAGTCAGGAAGTAAAACCGCTGTGATAGAAAAATACTGTTGGAGGTATCCTTCCCCTGTAAGGGCATAGAATCGCTTTTCTTCTTTACACACCATCACCGGCACGTGGGGAACGGATGGGCAGGGGGGAAATCAAAGACCCCATACACCAGCAGACCAAAGAAACAAACTGCATGAAACAAGAAAAAATAACAAACCACAAGAGGAAGAGGGTGGGAAGGGGAGGTGCAGAGGGAGTCAAAGAAATGCAGTTATTAGACAGAAGTCATAAATCAGCAGCCCTTTGTGGATTATAGGAAAGAGGACAACACTGAAACACCGGCAGATTAATCCCTGCGCCTACTGAAGGGCACCGAGACTGCCTCTGACTTCACAAAACCTTGGCTGACCACTAACACAGCAGAGCTTTCCCAATACATAGGTTCCTTTCTTTACTCTTTGCTTTTAATGGCTTTGGTCTAATAGAAATAAAATCTAAGAGAAAACTCAAGGCTTTGGGGTTTTTTGTTGGCAGTGACTAAGGAAAACCATGCAGTCAGGTAACATGGGTGAAAATCCATCTTGGAGAAGCGCAATGGAGCTCCTTAGGAAAATAAGGACTAGCTAATATTTCAGATGATGTCACGCAGTTTAAATTCCTTTCATCCATAATAGCAGAAACGGAAAAAAAAAAAAAGGGAAAATCATCATTTTAACACAGATGGATCTATGACATGGCAGATGAATGAGAAACCAAGGTGCACACAGGAGACAGGGTGGCAGACACATGAAATCCATCCCTGGCATAACGCCATCGAGAGCACACCTGGGAGGAAAGTACTGACAGTACCCTGTCTGATGGACCATTTAAAATAAGTTTTCTCTTGCTTTCCAAGAAAACAGCGACACTTACCTTCCTGCATGCACAATCAGTGCAAGATGGGGCGGGGGGGGGTGGTGTTTTTACAGAGGCAGATCCTCCTTTTAGAGCTCCCAGCTGAATACCTTGCTCATGCCGACAAGAACAAGCATCGCTTCATCAAGGCTGTATTTACAATCCACCATTAAAAAAATAAAAATAAAATACAAATGCAGCTATCTCCACTATCAGTTACGATTAATCTTATCACTAGCTGGCATTTCTACCACTTCCCTGGCCATTACAGAGAAGACGTTATTTGGTCTTACTTGTTTAATGTCCCTTCCTCTGGTTCGAACACACCAGCCGGTTGCTAGGGCTATGCTGTTCACTTTTCAGTAGGTGGAGATTTTTTATTTTTATTTTTGAATGACATACAAACCCTCCGGCTACAGTGCTTGTGAAGATGTATTCCAAATGGCTTACAGAGAAAACAAAACACTGCCCTGCAAATAAATCCAAGGAAAGCTAGCAAAAAACAAGGGGCTTTGTGAATGGGAACTGCAGTCTGCTGGATGCAATCAGGAAGGCTGCCTGAATATGGATTTCAAAATCAGATATTTAATTAAGATGGCAGACTTTAAAAAAAAAAGTGCTTAAACATTTTACATATGTAGGAAATTATAGTTCTCCCCCCCAGAGACTCTCTCTTTCCTAGATCAAACAACACACAGACAGGCATCTAGGGGCAACATCTTCAAGCCTTTTTTTTTTTTTTATTTTGAGGTGGTCTCATTCTGGACCTGCAAAACACACCATGCTTTAAAACCCAGAGGTTCGCAGAGCTGAGGAGAATCAGCTGCCTGCTAGCAGGTCCAAAGGCCAAAAGGACACACCGTGCCCCGCGTGCAACCTCTCCGGGGAAGGGCAGGGGCTGGCCTTTCGTCCCACTCGCCTTCCTCTTTGTGCACATGCTCTGCAAACGCTCAGCATTTGGAAAGAAAGCATCAGCTACAGATTATTTTTATGATATGATGCAATAAGATGGATGACATGAGTTTCCCAGCTCTCCCATTCCTACATAACACTCCTTAAATTAGGAAATTTTGATACACAGGAATGAAAAAAATCTTGATTAGGGCTTGTTCCTGAGAGCTGTAGAGAATAAAAAAAGGTCCCCCAAGAGCAGGCTGCTAGCCCAGAGCAGTCTGCCACAAAAATACAATGAAAAAGCTAACAAACTGCAGACATCTTTTACAGGGAAGGTGGAGGGAGAGAACCTGTTCCACAGCAAAAGTAAGACCCCAAATTTCACCTTGCTGTCAAAATTAATGTCCCTGCATTCTCGGCCCTACATGTATGACATGACTGCGAGAGGTCTGAAGCATCTTCTGGGTTTGTCTCCCTCGCCTCACAACACTGAAACAACACATCCTTAGCAATTAATTTCTACAAGGTAAAGCTCTACTTCATGAAGATGAATGCCGTTTCAGACACATTATCACATGTATTTGTGTTTTTTCTGGCTGGCCAGAAAAGAAACACGAACACACAGAGACTTATTTGCAAAATACATTTCAATCACAAATAAAATGGGCTTCAAATGAATTCAGCCTAGATCTCCAGCACAATTTCTCATGGGATGTTTTGAAGATACTTAACTATAGTGCCAGCAGTCAGTAGCATTTTAACACTTAATAATGAATATATTCAGCTGATTTACACTAGGAGTCATTAACATGTCTTTTAACATAAAAAAAGACTCAATTTCATACCTTCCAGGCCTGAAAGAAGAAACTAGAAAAGAAAATGGATCCTTGTTGAATATATTGCTCTGGTGTTTTGCAAGAGAAGAACAAATAAAATTTAAAAAGTAAAATTAGGAAATGCTGGAAATATCTTAATGGGAATAATGTAGAGAAATATCTTAGCATGAGACAAGGACAGGAAACTAGTTAGGTCCCAAACATGCTTTGAGCTGCGTAATTCAGACATTGCCCCCCTTCCCCGAGGAGAGGCCCTGGCCACGGCGTGGAGGCAGGTACCTCTGCTCAGTTCCCTCCTGGGCACGGGGACACCTCCCTGGCAGCTCTTCCCGGCAGCTGCCTGTGCTCTCTTGCCCCACAATGGCTGAACAGCCATTACACACAGGCCGAAGCAAGGAGGACTGGTGAGACCGGGCACATCCTCTGGCTGCTCCTTCCACATATAAGTCCTCCATTTCGGGAGGACGGCTATGAGGAGCCCTGTCCCCGAAGCGGGAGCCCAGGCTCAGGGCCCCGCCAGCCTGCAGGCTCAGCACCCTCCAAGAGCCCAATACTCAACCATGCAAAAAGGATAAACATTGTTATGAACAAAAAACAACCCAAACGCTGGCAAAGGCTTACTTAAACTAATAATGTCTATTTATTTTTATATACGTATATAAAAATAAATTTCTTCTTCAATTTGCTGAACTCTAGTCAATGACATCAAAGCAATGCTGTTCTCGTATTACGCAGGACTACCAAAAAGCAACAAATGTCCCTTTGTTCCCTAACTCTAGATCCTTTCTTTGTTCCCTGAATTTCATTATTTCTTTATGATACAACAAACATTATTTATTTCCTTTAACTGATAAAAATGAACGGAAGCACACTGAGGCTGAAAGCCTATCCCACAGCACGTAAGAAATGTCTTGAGATAAAAGGTATCAAGCCACAGAAAAGACTTAAAAGTATTTTAAGAGCATAAAGCACAGAAGTCCTTCCAAGATATAGTTGTTTATACCCAGGAAAAAAATTACCTCAAATCACAGAACAATTTTTATTACCAACCAGCTTAGTGGCGTTCTGCACTCTGCCTTAAAATTTGTTACACACATTAGTTGTGATGCAAAAGCTAAGCCTTAACAAGATAAGCATCCTTCAGATATTTTGACAGAGAGGTATATACTGCAAACAGCTTATATAAACACCCAAAGTCTCTGAGTCAAGGTTTATGGCTTAGATTCATATCCAATTACAAAACAAACCATTTATTTTGGTCTGCAGTATTGAAATCATTCTGGTTGCTTATATCTGCTACCCTATTCTCCAGCAGCTTTTTTTTTTGTTGTAATTGAAAGGAATTTAAGAAACACAGCAGGTGACAGGTTACGATGTTTTGTGATGCACAAGTGAGCTCTTGTGATCGCTGGGTGACAGGGAGGCAGCCAGAGCAGCAGTTCCTTACCTGCGAAGCAGCTGTGTAATGCAAATACCTATCTGCAAACACTCTTCAGACTCACTTTCACTCTTTACTCACAAGCAATCCAAGGTCAAATGGAGGCTTGCAAAAAAACCCCACAGATATACTTCACTTCAGGCTGTTCATGTTTTACTGGTTAACTATTTAGTAAATGCCTTCAACTACTCACCTTAGAGAGTCTGAGAAATCGATATGTTATTTTCTCACGTTTTGCTTGGGTCCACTGATTAGAAAAACAATTGAGATACTCATTCCTTGCTCCAAGACTGTTAATGCAAGCAAGGAAATGCCTCACATTCCCCAGCAACATGTTATTGACACGCTGTGGCCACACAGGCTACAAAACAAAAGAGGCACTGTTGGTTATGAGTCCAAAAGGTAGTTCTTCAAAATACCTTAAGAACCACCAAATCCTGAGCACAGACTCATGTTTAGATTCACTTTCATAGCTCATGCCGCTTTCTTTTAATGGGCTGGATCCAAAGACCAAATTCACAAACTCCCAAATTTGAAAGGGCTCAGCTCTGGATTTTGTACCTTCAAGTCTAGGAGTTTCCAGATCCACAGTTTCAGTGTTGTCACTACACAAAGCAAAAGTAGAGGGCACCTACCATCAAAAGCCCAGAAAGAAAATAAAATATATTTAGCTTGAACACTATTTTCATATGTTTAACTACCAGTTTAACTACCAACTACCTGTAAAGAACAACAGAAAACCCAATACTTTGTAATTCTGCAGCATCAATTGTTACATGGCGAAAATTTTCATATAAAGTCCCAGCATTACATCCTTACCCTTCTGTCTACCTTTGATTTTGTTTTTTGATTTTTCCAGGAGGAATATGTAAAAGAAGAGTGTGATATCTGAAGTATATGCCTTGCGTGTGAGGATACTTTTTTAAAGACTTATGATATCTGAGAACTTGAGGTTGGCAGTACAACCACTGTACCACTGATACACCAACAATCCCCTGATATAGCATGATTCGCCATCTCTCTCCTCTTAGAAATTTAAAAAT
Source organism: Aptenodytes forsteri (assembly GCF_000699145.1). Taxonomy (NCBI): domain Eukaryota; kingdom Metazoa; phylum Chordata; class Aves; order Sphenisciformes; family Spheniscidae; genus Aptenodytes; species Aptenodytes forsteri. Next base: position 9,547,398 of record NW_008795252.1, on the reverse strand, counting down.
TAAGCAGGGTGAAATTCAACATGGTAGAGAACTTTTTTTCCCCCTCATGTAATAGGATGGGACTGAATTTTAAAGAGAAAAATATAGAGGGGGAAAAAGTAAAGAATAAGACACTGTAGGCCAATTTTCACTCTGGCTTTGTCTCGCTCACCTCAAAAACACGTGGACCTTTGCATTTTCTTTTCTTTTAAATTAAAGCCCTTTGCCAATAGCTCACACTGGAGCTTTGCTAACAACTTATGTTTAGGTAGTACACTTTGGAATCTGAGAGACTCTACATCAAGACTACCTGCTTTAGGCAGCACGTGACCTTAATCACTATTAAAAACAGACCTTCTACCTTTGAGATTCTTGGAATATCAGATGTAGGTACTTGTGCCTTTCAAAACACAGGCTTCAAATTTTGAGTTAGTTCTCAGCTTTGAAAAGGCCCAAGTAGTTCACATACAAAACACATCCAGAAACATCTGCGTTGGCTCTCATCAATGAGAAGGCAAAGGTGAACGTAGTCACCTTCGTGTTTTGACAACTGCCATGTGGGCTATCCTGTTGCTGGCCAGAGCAGCCACAGACGAGGACCCTGCAGAGCAATGCACTACCCAGCTGCAGAACAAGGAGATGCCTCTTGCCCAGGGAGTGCAGCGCTGCCAGGATGCTCCCCACCATCCCCTTGGGACCATCCTCCCCTTCCTCCAGGACACAGCCTGTGTTTGCTGCCTAGCTCCAGAGCTGCTCGTTCAAGCCCAGGGTGAAGAAGCAGCACTCACAGACATGGCTTTTTCCCAGCACTGCCGTCCCACACTTTCTCATGACCGGCTTCTGTCCCCCATGTCCCTTCCCAGGATACAATCTCCAGTCCCTAGGACAACACAGCCTTGAGTCTGATAACCAGGGATTTTGGTAACACTGGAGCAAGCAAAGATTTTTTTTTTTTTTCCAGCCAGGGGGCAGAGTGCTGTTGATTTTGTCTTGCTTTTTTAACGCTGAAGTTTCAGTGCCAACAGATGAAGGACAAAAGCTGCACGCTCTCAGCTTGAGTAAAGGGTCCTTCTCTTCTCTCTGAATGCCATGCTGGTGAGAAGCAACAAACAAGTCTCCGCCCAAAAACCCTATTATTACAGTGCAACTTTAAGGAGCCATACACTATCCTCACCACTGTCTAACACTCGCCCTTGCTCGGCTGGTGAGCCATGTGTCCTGCCTACCATTGGGCCAGCCTCGCTTCTCAGCACAAAGGCAATTTTGCAGCTAGGACACAGAAACTGGCTCTCTTGCTGCCCGCTCCTTTTTCAAGAAAGCCTGCAGCCAGTTCTTCAGGGTAGAGGTGTTGCCTTCTCCATCCCATCTCAACCTCCCTCCTCTTGTCAGACTGACACCTCCTCACTGTCCTTCGCAGGAAGACATTTTCATGCCCTGGTGGCCTTTGGCCTCCAGCATCACCCAAGGCTAAGAAAACTCAGCAGAGCAGGAGCTGAGCTGTGCCTGGGGCTCAGGGGAGCTCACAAGAGAAAGGTATCAGTGCTAGGGGAACTGGAACGATGCTGGGGCCGACTGGAGGGCTACACAGATAATAGTCATGGAGTACAGGTGATACTGGAGGGTAGGAGGGTTTTCACCAGCAAGGTGGAGGGAGGCAACAGGTCAGCATTAAGCCAGAGCTGTGACCTCTGCAGGAACAGAGCATGAAACAAACCTGGTCCCAGCCCTACTGTCTTCCCTTTCTTCTGCAGCAGGAAGAGGAGGGAAGCTGGGAAGAAAGGAGGTGGCAGAGGAAAAGGTGACTTCTTTCTGCTGCTTCTCCAGTAAGAGAGAAAGACCTAGGGATGGAAGGGAGCAGCCACTCTCCATCCCGTGGCCAAGCCTCTGTGCATATGTAGAAGGGGGAAATATCCCACCTGTCACCCATGGCCTCATCAGCAAGATAAGCAGAAAGTGCTGGCTTTACAACAGTGGAAGATGCAGCTCATGAGATGAAAAAAAATCTTAGCAGTCAGAAACTTAAGACATACTTGCATCAATGCATGTTTGATGCCCAACTGGGGACAGAATTTGCAGCTGCTACAAACCTGCCTAGATTTCTGTGGGATAAACAAGGTTACTGAGACTGAATTTACTTGCTACAGGTGATCTGCTAAGTGTGAAACAATTTTTTCTATTACGTAGAACACTGCAAAATGCCTGTATCATTAGATATAGCAATAAACTGTGATTTATTACTGACCTTACTAACAGTAGGCTGCCTTTAGTAGACAGGGCTATAATGCATTAAAATGGAGAACAAGGTAACTTTTAAGAGCGGTGCAAGAAAGTTTACAATCCAGTTGCAGTAGTACAGTGCAAACACACCTATAAACCACCTGGTTCAGGTACCCAGAGCAGTCTAACTGCAGTAAGGGGCTGCAAAGCTTTCTCAGGCAACAAGATAAGCAGTGCATGGGTTAGCACCCACACCACCCTGTGCTGCTGAAGCCAGAGGTGCCATGATCCAAGCCAACAAGTCTGAAGCAAACTTAGGTGTGGCTAAATCATACAACAACAACAACAATAATGTAGAAATACTGCCCTGTGCAAGAGCTGAATTGCCCCTCTCCATTATTAAGTATCTGCAACGTGCTTAAGCCAGTCTACAACTCTGATATGCCAGTCAGGTTTACAGACTCTGCTGGAAAGCCAGTTTTACACCATAAACCTTGCAATATCTGATTTTTCCCAAAACTTGAGATCTTACAGGGAAGTAATTCTACTACGATCTTAGTTTTCATTAAGAAAGAAGAAAAAATATTACTGAACCTCATGGTTGCTGAAGGAAGTTTGATGTGATCTGAGAATATCCTGAAAGTTTGAACACAGGAAGCCCCTTATTTGACATATAATACAGTAAGGCATAGAAGGTACATTGATGGGGGAAGCAGGATCACCTGACTTTTTTTTTTTTTTTAAGTCTGCAATAAAGAAAAATAAACAGCTTAGGCTGCTTAACTGTTTCCCTTCCCTCAACCTACAGATGTAATTAAAATAAAGCTTCAAAAACAATACAAGTCATTTAATACTGTTTTAATTAAAAGTTGTTTTTATAACATAAAAAGACCAAAAGTAACCTCACTGCTGTTTCACAGTTGTATTAGGAAAAAGTGGTTCTTGTGTAACTTTGTAGTTTTCTAGCTTTCCGAAGCCCCAGCGTAACAGAAGATAGCAAGGTTGGAACAATACATCTAGGATTTAAAGCTCTGCCTAGCCCATGATTTATACACATCTAATTAGCTCCTCCTGCACACACACACCCACACCCTTACCCTTGAGCTCTGGGAACTGCTAGTATAATTCCTGCAATTAAAAACTTCGATGCCAGAATGCTTGTTTGCTAAAAGGAAAAACAACCACCCCCTCATCCAGCACAGTTGGGCATGTTTTTACAGGAGTGGATGCCCAACCGTAAGAAGCTCAGATCCAACATCTGAACTCTCCCAAAGTTCAAGGTATTTATTAGAAATCCATGATTCACCACCCCGTTGCCTCCCAAGGACCACCACGGCCCTTCTCCAGCAGAGCAACCGATGCAAATCAGGAGTTTTGGGAGCTTACCACGCTGCAGTTTTATTTGGCCATATCCAGGGATCTCTGCTGTAAATAGGGTAACAGTACTGAACAAGTCTCACACTGTAGCAGCATTGTGCTTTGGTTTCCCTGTCAGAGACCATGTTAACTTCTTACTGTGTCATGGACATTGGCAACACAGACAGATGGATGAAGGACTGCTCGCCTGCCACAATGTGAAATCAAAACTAGTACAGAACAGTTCAATGCATGTCGACTGGCAACACTCATAATGTTTTGAATGAATTAATGACCCTTAGTATTTCCACACAAATGTTCCTCTGAATACATAATCTCAAGATAAAGCTTCAAAAACCTCGAGGGATCAGATACACTCTTAGTGTTACACTTCTTTGAAGTACTTTCCCTTTGTATTTCAACAACACTTCAAAGTTTTCCTACTTGCATACAAATCAAATTAGACATCTGATGCTAAAAGAAGCAGACATTAAAAGTGTTTCACACTTTCCCAACCTTCAGGTGGGGTGGGGGGGAAGACTCAGTCTTATATATTAACTATACGCCAATTTTCACTATACCAGCTGGCCAAGAAGGAGTTTTTCATGTGTCAAAGTTCAAATAGAAACAGGGTACAGCCCCAGGCCCACCTGCAGCTGAAGGTCCTGGTCCCAGTGAACAACACAGGTTTAACCTGTAGGATGCAAATAGTCTTGCTGACATCAAGAGGGAATTTGTGATCAATGGAAGTGCCCAGTCCATGAAAGCCACAGGAGGGAGGAGGTTGTTCAGGGGAAAAACAAAGGTCCATCGGCACTGTCAAAGCCCTTATGAAGTTCAGTAGGGGTGACCTGATCATCTTCAATGGTTTTCTTCAGAGGCAAGGGGAAGAACTCAACAGGACTCCCAAAACACTGTGAAAGTTGCCAGTGAACGGGAAAGGGCGTGGCTGGCAAGACGTACCAGGTCTTTGTGCCTCAACCAAGGACCTCACTGGACCAGTTGAAAAAAGAAGGTCCTAGAAGTTGTCCTCTATTACCATGCCAAAAAACCCAAAAAACCAAAAACCCACCTCAAATAAACAGAAGTAAACAAATAATTATATTTTCTCATCATCACCATGAACTAGCAGCTTCCTCAGCAACCATGTGAACATCTGGGGCCAAATCCTTTGTGGTATACATGGAGGCTCAGGAGGTACCTGGTAAGAAGTCTCACTTGTTCTCAAGCACTAAAGCAATTTTAAAAGGCTGATTCTTGCTTCATATACAATAGATCTATAAAAATAACTATTTAAAAACTATTGTCCCTGTATTTCCCTTTGTTGGGGCTGACTATTTTTCATGTGCTTACTGAGCCATCACTGGAGGGACTGTTTCTGGGGGGGGTTATACTTGGCTCTGAAACACTGCAGATTTTGTTTCCCTGGCTAAAGTTAGAATGGGATCCTCCCTTAGAGGAGGATCCTGCTCTTACTCTGCTGAACAGAAAGAAAGCACTGAGACAGTCTAGTCTGGGCTTGCAGAAGACACTGGTGATGCCAAGACCACAACTACGATGATCCTGCTGCATAAAAAGGGAAAAGTAAATCCAAAACTGGCAAGAATGTTTACTTTACATATACAATAGACCTACAGCTTCAGCCCTGTTTAGGAAAAGAAACATTGCTTATTTCAGGATGTGAATCATCATCCATCTTCATGCAGGGGTCCCATCATAGTACAGCTCCTCTTGGGGACAGCTCATCATTTATTTACTGCTATGCAGTAACAGCCTGCAGCAGAGGCATTTAAGCAGCTATGTGAGGTTGCCTCTTCAGTCACCGGACAGAAATGGGGGCAGCTCTAGATCACAAGTGTGCTGAACTGCTCACAGAAAGGTCCGCCGCCGCTCCCACCCCCTCCAGCAGCACTACAAAATCCCTACAGTAATTACCCTCCTTACAGCACGAAACTCTGCTGCGTATGTAGACGGATTAATCTACTTCACAGCTTTGCTGGTAAGATATAACTACCATGATATTTTATTTCATAGAGGTTCAGGTCTTGTTGATAAACTCTGTTGCTTTTGCAAATGAATTACTATGCATCAATCAACATGAGTGTGCTCACTGCTGGTATACTCGTTTTGCAAGTACTGAAATACCTTGGAAATACTGTGTTACTGAAGCAACACTGTTATTAGCAGGTTTCTATCAAAGTCCAAAAAGCAAGACTACAAGAAAGCTCTAACTGCTTAAATGCTACAACGCAAGGACTTCTCTAGGACAAACTTTTAAGACCAGCCACTGCAACTGTGCGCTCAAGTTTGCATAAGCTGGGTGCTCCTGCAATTCACTACACACTTCAACTGCTTTACCCAGGGGAACAGCCTTACTCGATCACTGAAAATAAATACTGTGTGCAAATAAGCTACAAGTCCAACAGGAAACCCTGCCGAAGCTTGTGGAAATCCACATAAGCGCAAGGATCACTTGTATGTAACGAAGTGCAAGATTACTGCTGTTAAAGCCTCAGAAAATATATTACCATTATATTGTATTTCATTAACAATAAATTCCCCCAACCGAAACATACCTTACACCTTAAAAAGTGACTGAAGGTAAGAAATTTAAAAGAAGGGTTTCCTTCTCATTTTCTGAGCGTAACATTTATTGCAATACAATCTGAGTGGAAATATGGATGGATAATATTAAACTTGTTGCCTTAAATACAAGTTTATTAGAACTGCCAAAGTAGTGCTTTCTGAAATGGAACAGTAATACGCTCTACACAACTACTGTGTTGACCTATAACAATGCTGTTGTAGACCTTACCTAGCAAATTATTTTTTGATCTCCCAACTTTTCCAACTCCATTTTTCAAGCTAAAGTAAAGAGTCTTTGACAGAAGCCCAACCCCTTGACATCGGGAGGCAAGAGAAAAGGAAAATACCACCCAGAATAACTCTCAATTCTATGAAAAAACATTAAAAAAAGCATTGTCCACATGGCAGATCCTTGAGAAAGCCATAGTCTCCTAATTTTTAATCAATTCTTGATTTTTTTTTGGAAGAGAGTCTACCTGGCCATACATTTAACAATGAATAAGGGCAATCATCACTCTAGCTTATCTATCTTCTGGTTCAACAGCCAATGTTAAAATAAAAAGTTTCACAGGTACATGGGGGAGGGGGGGGAGAAAAGAGGAAAAAAAAGGCCAGGAACAGGTATCTTGGTGGGGTAACAACCAGATCTCTGGAAGCGGAGGTGTCCGAGTCATGCAGTTGGCCTTTGGGATTTGTTTTTTGCCCTTTATTAAAACTTTTGACAGTTCCAAATAGCAAGCTCATGTTTCCTGCAAATGTTGCAGGATCATAAATGCATTCAGGCCTCTCATACTATTTTAACGAAATATCAGTTCCTGCTCCTCTACTTGACTTGCAGGTGAAATCTGCCGTTTTAAGGAGATAATCTTAAGCAGCTTTCCGAGAAACATCAAGAATACTAAATTGCCATTTCTGTGCTCTGGTTCCATTTTTTTTTCCCCTAATACTCTATTTAAATTGTCTTTAAAAAGAAAGTGGAGCGCTATCCAAGATGAAGTAGTCTGAAGTGATGTGCTGTATTTTACAGACTGCAAGACCTGAATCAGTACTGTCAGCTAATTAAAAACCTTCAAAAAAGTAGGGGTTTAATTCCCCATGTTGCATTATTGCGTCTAAAAAAAGACTTAGGAAAATAACATGAACAAGACAACTATTAAATGGCATCCCATTTTTCTAAACCGAGGCTCAGTTATCAATGAAACAAACGCTGATGCTCAGCCACACTTCTGACACTTTTGTGCCTGTTTCAAAGCTTCTGCAAACCTATTTTAATGTTACTCAGGCAAAAGCTGCTTAAGATTTATGGAAATGCCTCTGTTTAAGGAGAAGAAACCTTAACTTGCTGTTACTACACTGCAATGTCAACTCTGTCCTCAGCACTGGAGAGCATTCCCAGTTCTGGTCGCCTTCTTCCAACTCAGCACAGCCAAGGACGGACCCCGGGACAAATCCCGTGTCCTGTGCTGATGCTGCAGGAGGTTCTCGCTGCAGCAGTGGTCTCCCTGGGAAAAGATACCACCAGTGTTCGGAGGGTTTCTTTGCAAAGACTGACTTTGTCTGTGGTCCCTTCGGCTTGTAATTGGGCAGGACTAGACTGCCTAAGCTGCCTAACTACCAAACCAGGAGGAAGAAGAGCCAGAGGATGTCCATGTATCTGAAACAGGGGACCCAGCAGTGGAAGGGCAAGGTCAACATCGAAGAGGTGACCTTCCATGGAGGGAAGCAGCACACGCCCAAAGGCAGCCTTGCAGAGTACATAGGTAACGAAGCCAATCTGATCTGACCATGTGCCTGGGGGCCTCGGGAGGAGACAATTAGCATTGACCCTACAATGAGCAACCAGCAAGGGGACCTGTGCCCAGAGGGCAGCACCCCAGCAGTCAGGGCTGCCCTGGGAGCTTGCAGAGGGAAGGAGTGAAACCGACAGATCCTAGGATAGAAGACTTCTTCAGGCCTGAAACCAGTACTGAGAAGCCATGGCCAGACAGCTATGATATTCCTTCCAGCTAGAGGAAACGTTTTCACACGGTCATGGGCGAGTTCCCACACCACAGGCACTCCTCGGGCTATACTCAGCAGCGCTCCTGGTTGCTGAGACCGTCTGCTCCGTATTCACATGACACCCCGCACTGCGGCAGCCTGGCCCAAGGCTCTCCCAGTACTACAGCAGTGTGGTCCAAGGCAGGAAACTTCCAGCTTAAGTGGGGACAGCAATTTTGAACATCTACACAGCAGTCTGCCAACACAAAGGATACGCTGTGAAAAATACACTATTTTCCTAATTCTGGCTGCCAAACTCAAAAGAGCTAACCTGACTGAAGACAGGCATAAAGATGAAGTAAATTGGGCATTAAATCAAAAGAAACAGCTTAGCTAAACCAGCACCCCTGAAGGGCTTAGGTTAAAAGTTGCTCACCTGAGCTGGGACTCCTGTTACTCTGGTCTTCATGGCTATTTTAACAAATTAGCCTACCTGAGGAGAGCACATGTTCATCCACCTGTGCAAACTTCTCACTCATGGGAACTTCGCACCAGTAGGGAAAAAGCCAGAGCTCTGTGTGGAAATAGCATCCAGGAATCTCAAGCGCAGCTCCACACTGCTAATAAGGCCACACTTAGTGCAGATGGATATTCAACTTGTGACTGAGCAATCGTTATCTCGTAAATAATCAACGCTATACCTGTCTGCAGATCTCAAGCAATTAGTCTTCAAATCATTTAGAACCGGGCACAGTATGGGGGAGGGGAGAATCACTAGTTTCCCACTAACACTAGAAAATAATACAATGCTCTTCTGAAGTAAGAAAATACCCGGTAACAATAAAAAAAGAGAAACAAACCCAGTATGCATGCATGCCAAAACACATGGCACCACAAGGACGTCTCCAGTATCTCTGCAACAGCAGTCTGTTCCTTGGAGGTTTCTTGTCCAAGAACTGTGACCCAGCCTGGCGCTCCTTTGCTTGCAAGATCTGCAAGATCCCAAGAAGCTGATGTGGCTGCAGGCCAGCGACCTTGTGCTATGCCGTGCTCCAAAGAGCCGTATGCAAATGCCTAACGAGAGTAACATGACTACACACGTCTCCTCTCCTATTGTAATGCCAGCAAGGCTCCAAACTTGTTCTAGATAATACTGGAGATAGCAACTCAGCCCTATCTTGGTGCTCCATGGTGTGGATCATGGCATTCACTACAGCTGTCATAATACACTGTAAATTATACACAACACACACTCTTAATAATGCAAACCTCAGAACTGTCTACAGATTTTGCGGTAGCAGAAATTAACAGACGTTGACAACTATCAGATAGTAGAAGCATTAAAGGAGACAGATGTAGTCCATTTCTACTATTTGTTGTGTACATACATGGTTTCTTGCCATCATAACTGACTACACTAATAGTTTCTTCTGATGTTGTTGGGCTTCTCTTTCCCATTCTCCCACCAGGCAGTTATTTCAGTTGCTCAAAGCAGCGCTGCCCCTACTTTTAGTGACAGTGGATTATCCCTGTCTGACAACTCCCCAATGAACATGGAAGCATAACCTTAACACCGCACCCAGGCACCAAGAAACCCCTTGGCACCAGACATCTGATCCAGACAAGCGCTTGTGGAAACTACCCAGAGCACATGATACCACATTCGTGCTGCTCCGTGCACATCACTCCTCCTACTTCTCTGCCCAGAGCACTGCAGCACAGCTGGCAGAGGTCTTGTGAACAGGAGCACAGCTGCAAAGAAGGTCCCTAAATGAAATGACAAGATAGGCTATAAAGGAGCAGGAACATGCAAGTGAGGGCAAGGCTAGTTACCCCAGATACTCATAGGATGCAAAGGTGTTAACTTCTGAAAGTGTCCAAAACTGCAAGGGAAGCAATAAACAGTAGCAAACTGTTGTACTGCGAAGGATCAGAAGCAGAGGGAGGAGAGGAAAGGCAAGGCAGCAATAATGGAAGTCTGCGCCAAGGTCTTGGACGGAAAAGCACCAAATCCACAGAGGCTCCTGCGAGCACTTGGAAGCTGGCAATTGCAGACTGCCTTTGCTCTGTCGCCAGACTATTTTGGGGCTGAAACACTGATAAGACAACAAAGCTCTCCCCCAGACAGCCAGAGATGTGGCAGAGTGGCATCCCCCACCTGGCGGATTTTCATCCCATGCTGGGAGCAGGGAACAGATCCAAAAGGGCACCAGAGCAGCCATCAGCTTGTGTTTTGGTTTTCCCAGCAACGCTGCGGCACCTGATGGGATGTACAACCCTGTTTTCTGTCAGCACATGGTCAGGAGATGGCTGTTCACTGTCCAGATAGGTGGGCCCAGGAGAACCACCACAGCTGCTTTACCACTGCCGTTGCCTGGTGGACCTCCGGCAGCACGACACCCAGGGCACATCAAGTCTCGACCGCTCGGCATCAAGCCAAGCAGGCAAACCAGCCAAAACGCCCCTGGCACCGAGCCTTGTGAGTGAGCGCAGCCAGGAGTGGTTGCCCAGTCCCACAGCAGAGCTGAACTTTCAAAATATTTTGAACAGCTCCTTATCAGCAAAGCGGCTTTACACCAGCTCAGCACTTCACAGTGTTTATAATCTGGTCCCCTTAAATTGGATTGACAACCTAGCTGAACCACAGCCTGAAAAAGAGACAGTCTCTCCGTCGGCACAGGATCTTTTCAGCAAGACCCACCCAGCCTGAGATCAGCAAGTTGCGTAAGCCCACATTTGATGACAAGCATGCTCCTAATGCCACTGAAGTCAATGGTACCGGGAACATGTTTAACACTGGCTGCCTGTTTGACTAAGTGACCAAAACAGGACCTCAAAATACAGATCCTGCCAGCTTTGTGCAACCTGTGGGAGCTTTCAGTAATACCAGCCCCCTGTTATAAGGTCCACAGTAAAATACCAGCTCTGCTCACCTTGACTGACTTCAGTCCATCAGCCGCCAGACATGACCTCTGCCACAAACCGAACACAAGCAAGTCCCTACAAGCATCCTGATTGTTGTGGCTACAATCTTCCTTCCTTCTCCACTTAAGAGGCACTACCAGAGCACAGCTACGGTGAGGGGAGGTGGGCCCAAGGGAAACGCTGAAGTTACAAAACTCAAATCAAGTCTGCAACAGACGTTCTCTTCCATTACTGATCTTGCTCCAGATCACTCTGGTTCAGTGTGACACCACCATCACACAGAAAAGCAACTTCTTTACAAAGATATTTCTAGGTAAAATTTACTTAAGGATATATAGAACCGCTGTGACCCATAAGCTTGACTCCACACAGAAAACAAAACAAAAAATACTCAGTGAATCAGGGCAAACAGGGCTGCTCTATCGTATGACAGAGCTCACAGGCTGGGAGAGCAGGCTGCGCCGGCAGAAGGAACGAGCTGGGGGAAGCCTCCACCGAAGCAACTGGAAGTCTGGGAGGAAGCTCGCCCACCTGCCCAGCATACAGACAGCAACTTCGCTAAAAGTTAACAGCCTTTGCCACTCATGGTGAGGAGCAAAACACTGGCCACTCAGTCATCAACGTGCAGGGACAGCCTGCAATATCAGTCTTGTTAGTTTATCAGGTACTGATTATTATTAGCTATTGATGCTTAAATGATTATTAGTTTCATTGTCATTATTTAAAATAAACAGCTATTAAGGGTATGAGAAAATAAATCTCCTCCAGGAATAGGACTGTTGGCTTGGTCAAGCGAGGAAGGTGTTTCAAGACTTCCGAGCTCTTGGATGATGCCCACCTGCCACAGCAAGGATGATTCCACTCCCAAAATGCACATCTTGTCCTTGTCAGTGCCACTCACTGTAGGTCTCTGAGGAACAACTCCATCTCCCTCAAACCAGGCGTTTGGTGGTGGGGGATAAGCCTAAGTCCCTACTGCTTTATGTACCTCGAATCAGTGTGCACTGATCTGCTCAGGGGGGAGGAAAAAGAAGAAAGGATGTTTCCCAACCTACCGCCTCATTACACACCTCAGTACAGGTATACCAGAGGAGAATCAGGCCTTCAGAAAAAAAACAAAGATAAGAGAAAATATGGCAATCGTTGTGCTATCCTAATGAAACAGACTAAATTCTCTGGCCTTACCATTACATTAAACACCAGATGATTCAATGGAATTTGATCTTCCCTCATGAGGCAAGGCTATTTCCTCTCCTACTTTCTTACAGTAACTCAGATTTGTCTATGTCCTATTTTTGGTATCTAAATTAAGAATATTGCTCATAACCAGATTATATGGCATTTATTCTGAAGAGTAAGAGATACTGATACAGCTAAAAACTTAATATAAACACCCTGTGGATGTAAGCCATGACATTTATATACCGGATTAATAAGCACTAAAGAGGAATTTCTGATGTAGGGCACATGACCCTCCCTTCATTTCAAAGGCAATTATTTTAATACCATGATTTCAAAGTGTGACGTGTCCTTGAAAACGCTTGCAGACAGACAGCTTTATCAAAAAAGCTTCCAAATCCTGAAAGGACAATTTCAGGTGCATCTCCAGTTTTAAGATAAGAGAACACCTGGGAGTGAGTGTATGGGCTGGCCAGCAGATAAGCAGGCTGAGACAAACATCAATTTTATGCAGTATGGATCTGAGCCTCCCTTAGACAAACGGAAAGGCTTGGGGAGATTCGACACAGAGCTCCTGCTTCAGCCCATCTCTAGCTGTAACCAGCACCACTCGCACTGCCGTCGCTACCAGTGGAGCACTGCTCCGTCCCCAGTCTCTGCTCCCAGCAGATTTCTGGAGCGGTCTCGCTGCTCAGAGCAGCCCTTGCCTTTCACACCTTGTCACCTACTTCTTGATATTTTCCAGATACCTCAACCTAGAAGCTACTGCCTTGTTAAATTCAAAAGGGCCAGCTTATAGCTTTAATCACAAAAGAGAACACAGCCAGGGTCCCCAGTTATCACTTGTCAAACCTGGTCAGTGTCAACTCAGCCTTTCAAAAACAGGCGAAACGGAGAACTGGCCAATTTGTTGTAAGGAGAGCTGAAAAGGTGACAACAGCTGTTCTTCCATTCAAGACCTTAAAAGTTCCCAGCGCTTTCTGACAGCAGTCTGATGCTCCAGGCAAAAAAAAAAAGCCCTATCCAAGCCCTTCTGGGCAAGAGCCGTCCACACACCTGGGCCATTGCCTCCCAGTCCAGGGATGCCCCAGCCGGTCCCAAGGGAAGGCACATGCCTGCTGGCATCCTGCATACCCCACGGCACAACACAGCTTCCTCCTGAAGCAGTAGGTGAGATGGCTTCCCTTAAACATCGACTCATACCGCTTAATTTTGCAATCAAAGATCATCACCTGTCACAGTAATCGTAGTCGTTTCCCAAACTCACCCCGAATCCCAGAGTCACAGTACTACAGACATACTATGCCAGGTGAAACTCTAAGAAAGGGGGCAACAAGAAGTCCAGCTATCATGCAAGGTTTGCACGTGAGGGTGTGGGGATATGGGCTGTTGGGCGGGCAGGTTTAACATGGAAGTTGCAAACTTAAGATCTTGAAAGTGAAAAAATACTCTGTGTTCCCTTATGTTATTTCAGAATGGAATTTCTTAGTTATACCAATAAAACTGGGGAGGGTAGTAATCAAGTTCACCATGGGGAACCACACTGGCTCAGGTACCTATCCCAATACCTGCCCCCTGTTTCCCTCTGGCCATAATCACCTTCTGGCTGCCATCTCCCACTTCTTCTTTCCTTCCTTTCAAGCTGATGTCCCCTCTCCCACTACCCTTTTCCCTCTCCTGATACTTTCCTACTCCCTCGAGTGCCCATGACATTTGTGATTTGCAATCAACCCGTAATACATGACAGCTTCTCCCTTCTCTTTGCTGCTTGCAAACAGTTAGGAGGAAGCATGAAAAAAAAACAACCCCAAAACAAAACACCCCATCCCAAACAACCCTGCCCTCCGTTCTCGTGCCTGGCACAACCACAGCCACAAACAGGCGATGGCAGGAAAAGTCCTTTTCAGCCCTGTGACTACTGTGTTGGACCTTGGGGCGATGGTGCTCCGAGGAGCAGCCACCACGCCGGGCCAGGCACAGCATCCAATTCTCAAGGCTCTGCTGAGCAGAAGGACATGCAATTCTTCTCACAGTTGAGAAGTTACCTGAGTTTTGGTGGATATGCATTGGGGGTAAAAGGAGAAGGAAGAAGTATCCAGATAGTCAGGCAGCTCCCTCCCTCTCTTAATTTCAAATACCCAAGGAACACACAGAGATACTAAAGTATCTCAAAAGTATTCCTTGGTAAGGGTATCAGCGTGATCTGAGCAACTTGCCCTGAACACATTCTTGGAAGCACTCACCATTTTTGGATGCAATACCTCAAAAAATTACAAAACACAAAATTAAAAAAAATAAACACAACAAAACAGCCCAAGGCAAACATGCAGCTCCCCACACACTGAGCTGCTGACGTTTCTTCTAAGCAGCTGAAATCAAAGTCTAGTGAGAGAAGTTGTCAGATGACAAAGGAGACACACAAAGACACCATCACAAGTACTCGCACCCTGCAAGTAAAGCATGAAAGCCTGCATACCAGCTGCTCTGCACTTACTGCTGCAAAGTCCAGGTCCCAGCCCAACCCAGATGGCTCTCCAAGCCCAGCAAGGGAAAAACATCCAGATTCGTGGAAAGCCACATTCAGCTCCTCAAAAAAATCAGCTGACAAGTAATCAGCAGTTTGGGCATCATGAGAAACACTGGATGAAACCAGAGTGCTGTGAGCATGCCATGGCTCAGTACAGCTCTGCTGCGCTGGAAGGGAGCACGTACAAATGAGGTATCAGCTACATAAGAAATTCAAAGGAAAAGAAAAAAAATACTGGCTATGATACCTTGGTGCTGCTGTCCATCGTTGAAGGTCTCATCTAAGGCATCAGGATATCTGTCCCACTCATCAGAAACAGAAAACTAAATACAATCTTGGAGTTATATCCTGAGCCCCTAAAAAAGGCTCAGCAAAGTTTTGCATCCCCAGATAGAGTGTGTGGCTGAAGACAGCTGCCTTCTCCAATGCCTTCACTAGCAGGGCACGCCCAGAATAAAGTTGTGTTAAGTCATGCAAGACTTTCGCCAGAAAGTTTATCAAACAAGGCATCTGAAGCCAGCCAGAAGGCAGCCAGGGAACCTCTGAGAACCTGCGGAGAAGCAGCCATGGGATTTTTCCAAGGAAAGATGAAGAAATTATTCATGGGATTTCCGTGCTCCTCTGCACCAAGCCACTTTTCACCAAGCAGATTATCTGTCCTCCCCAAGAGGACTAAACTGTTCTAGCGCTGCCTGGTGCTCCAAAGCACCTTTGTAAAAAGCCAAAATTCCTGAAAAAAGAAGTTTTAACTAACTTTGAACAAGTAGTCAACAATATTGTTACCATGACTTCCTCTGTAACAGAGTTCGTAATTCCACAGTTCACTACTTACAGCACTCACCTTTTCTATATGGCACGCAACACATTTGGGGGTCTTGTCAGTTAATTAAGCAGCTGTAAATCTACACCAAGCCCTATAGCCTAGTGCAGTTGTATAAAATTATTTCTGCAAATGAAGTAATCCCAGACACCACTCTGAGCCAACAACTTCCACCAGAGCCCACTAGGGGGGAAAAAAAAAATCCTAGCGTGGCATGTGGTAGGTGAGACAAGGAGGATTAATTTCTATATACGCTGCATGTTAACACAGTCCCCATTTAGGATGCCTCACTTTTCCCATCTCAGTCCCAGCTGGAAAACAAGAGCGGGGGGACACCACTTCCAAGTACTACAGAAAAGGTTTCCACTGCTTCTGGTTCAAGGTGGAAGAGGAGGGAAGGAGCAGAGAGATCCCTCAGCAGGTGGGAGGTGAGCAACATCCTCCCCAACAACCCTAACTCAATTCACACGCTGCTTCGCCTTTATAAACTACAGACAATTCCTCACATACCTCCAACCACACACTGAGAAGTGACAACCACATCAGTAAGTTAGACAATGTATTTAAAAACAAACACCAAAAAACCACCACCACCAAACGCACTTAACTAAATAGTTAACAAGGTTAGGCAAGATCATTAAAGACAAACAGCTCTCCCTTTCTTTTTGTTGCTGATGGGAATCAAACTTACTTCCCCCCCCCTTTAGTTTAAACAAGAAAGAGGTGTGGTGCTGTTCTAGTACAAGTCAGGGAGCCGGGACCTCAAGTTGATTTTGCTTCTCCTCTCATGGCCTAAAATCACTTGACTTCTTACTCATTTCCCCCATCTGTAAAATGGGGCAAATAATAATTAGAAACTACTACACAGTGTTATAGAAATTATTCCATTCATAGCCGTATAGTTCTTTGAAGATGCAAACAAAGTGCCAAGCATTATTACTAGATGATGAAATGGTATTTTTTCTCCCCCAAGCTATATAGAGGAAGAAAAAAAGCCATGCAAACAGCCAACTGTATTCCTAATGAGATGCAGTACTCAGAAAGTGGGACATCTTAAAACAGATTGGACAATCTTCTTCCAGCTCACAAAGATTATTCCCAATACATAAGCCTCACAGGGTTATAAATGCAAGAAAAGAAACGTATCATTTGCCCAGGTTTCTGCAGACAAAAATAAGCTTGCCTAAATAAACAGGGAAAATGTACATTCTCAGTCTTGAAGAGAGCAAAAATAATTTCTCCAAGAAGTAAGGGAAGAAATTAAATTAGATTTGAAAGCTTTGTGGGGGATGAATTTTTATTTTCTGAATGTAAAGTGACTGTCAGGACTGGGAAAGTCAATTAAATAAAAAGGACCGGATGGGAGGGAGGCACGGAAATGCAGCGAGCAACAGAGAGATCACATGCTAGATAAACAGGGCAGTATGCTAACAATTTACACAAAAATACAACTCCCTCTCTCTCTGCAGAGATTTATGTATATTAGAGAGCCACCATCAGTACTGTGGGTGAGCGTAACATTAAGTTACATTAACATTACCCAAACCACATCACATAAAATGTGAAGAGCAAAAGGGTAATAATATAGTGCTTTCTGCAAGCAGCAATATTGCCCCTCTGAAGAAAGGGAGGAAAAAACAACCAGAAAAATCCTCCCTCCTTCCATCCCCACCAATGCCTGCCAGGGTGCCACTCTCCTTCCCCATCCTCTCCAGTTTGAGGATCATTGCTCAGCTGACGGGCTTACACGGGACAGGAGGTATCATTCACACAAGAGAAATGTTAACTCAAAAATAAACAAACAGATCTGCGGTTTTAACTCTTGCCGAACCCAGCAGTGAGTCAGGTCAAAACTGGCCTTTCACATCAGTACCCCCACGTCATTTAATGCCCTAATACTGCTCTGACAACATACTGGGTTATGGCAGGAGGAGGTCTGGGCAAGGGGAAGGCACCACATTTCCTACAAATGAGGAATTTTACCTTGCACTGGACCCTTTGCTGTGCAGCAGTCTCGGGTAACACGTCACCATGAAGGCAATACCCCCATACTACGCACCCTGAAGCTGCGGCAGCGTGAGCTGTGCCATGCCCCACGCCTGCCACACTCCCGTGCCCTGGCCCCGATGGGCCTGTGCCCCATGCCTGCCCCGGCACGCACACCACAACCCCTCTGCTCCAGCAGCCAGGCAGGAACGGGACTGGGGGTGGCCTGGGGCCCCCCCGTGCCCCAACTGCAGGCAGTGTTACGCCTCCCATAAACATACAGAGCAGCCACAGGCTCTGGGGAAACGATTTAAATTATTACTATTTTGAGCATATTTCAGTTTAGCACAACTATTAAAAGCCCAAGAGAAGCTGTGTGTGGGCTAGACCCTGCAGGACACGTCATCAAGTGCTAATAAACACAATAATGAGACGTACACAGAAGTAGCCTTGTACTTCTTTCCCTCCCATATTCAAGGTGACATTGGAAAAAAAAAACCTAACAAATACTAATTTTTGCCTTTTGCACACAGACCCTGTAACAGGGTGGACTGGACACGTGCTATTTCAGTGCTGCATGTGCATGCTCCATCTCAGCTTTGGACACCCAGACAATCTGCCGCCACTGAGTGCAGACTTTAACTCAAAGCAGTCCCAAGAACTGGTGGAGCGAGGTGAAGAGGTACCTGAAAATCTACGCAGATTTTGCTAGGGAAGAGCAGCAGCCGCAGGAATTATGATTGGATCTGGCTACATGGACATAGCCAGGTTTTTGTGTCTTCATGGCACCACACTAAAGCAGCTCTCTCTGCTAAGGCTTATCTTAAAAGCCTTATTTAGCTTCTCTGGATTATTTATACACACCGCCTTACCGTGGGCCACGGTTGGACTGTCAGCACCATGTTTAACACAGTGCTTGCTAGAGAGGGAACAACAGGATGGGAATCCATGCTTCTATGGCTAAATAGAGGCAGCAGGCAGACACCGAAACTCCACTCGAAACATATCGGCGTATTCTGTGTGGCGAGATCGGAGCTCAGACATCTGGGCTGGGCTGAACTTGGTGCAACACAAGGAGAAAGCCCGTGTTCCTCCCCCTGGCTGGGAGAAGCAGACAGAAGCCTGAAACACAGCCCACTGCTCCTGTCAATGCTGAGTCAGGCACAGAGATTTCTTGCCATCTTGTTAGGAGAGGCTCTTATTTGTTTGTTTAATGGTGAAAGCAAGCAGCAGCCGGAGAAATCAGCTCCAGCTTTCCGGACCGATTGCTGAGGGCAACGGGTCTGACTTGAACAGCATGCCTCCAAATACCAGAAACACGCCAGTGCCAGAGCTATGGGAACGGAGAAAGGAGGACTGAGCACCTGCTACTACAGCCTAGGATGGACATGGACACACACCCCTTCCCAGGAGCAACAGCACAAGTGACAGGGAAAACAAAGCGGATTTAGGTCCCAAAACTTCTGCTGCTCCTGGGGAAGGGAAACCAGCACAGCATCTGGAGAGCGAAGAGAGAGAGACTTCAGTGAAGGCAAGACATTTGCATGGTGATGCCAGCAGATTGAAAGTCTCTAAACACACATCCAGCAGAACATGGCTTCCAGCCAACATTGGACTTTTAACAATGTTTTTACAAACACAACTGACTCAAATCCAGCTGAAGTGCAGGGCCAGCTGAAGTGTAATCCCAGCAACTCTGATAAGCAGCAATAAAAATGAAGAAATGTGACCAGAATAGGAGACAATAGGTGATAACCACTGCTGGAGCCAGCAGACCTCTGACTAAAAACCCAGGGAATAAAAGCATTTGGCACTGGAGTTTAGGGTTCCTGACAAACAGGGAACAACACCCACTTCTTTCCAGGTCCAGTGCAAGACCCTGGGCAGCCTGTGAATCCCAGAGGGAGTTCACACACAGTGATTTACTGTGGGAAGGGTTGGAGATCCAAGAAGAGGCGCTCCAAAGGGAGGAAGAGAAGGGAAATAACAGTTTAAATGAGACACCAGTCCTCGCATATTGCGGGCCTGCAGCTGGGCTAGGGATGCAGGACAGCACTAGGGAGCAGCAATGACCAAAGCCAGGAGAGCCCCGAGCCCTCGACGGCAGCACACCATTGGTCCTGGGCAGCAGAGGAGGTGCTTACTGTCCTCTCCAAAGCCCAACGTCTCTGCCAGCAAACCTGTGCATGCAAGGTGGGCACCCTCTTGGGTCACAGGCTTTTAAATGTTGTGAGGAACAGCAGCCACCACTGACCATCTCAGTTGGCCCCGAGGCAGCACAGGGAACATCAGGGTGCGCGGGCTGCAGCTGCATATGGTGTATGGGGGAACAGGAGGGGGATCCAGCCCATCCGCCACAGAAAGCATAGACAAAAAGGCAACAAGTCCCAGCTGGAGTGGGGAGACAGTCTTATGAAGCACAAAGACAGCAGTCGAGAAGAAGCCCAGTACAGCTGTGGGACAGAAGCTGACAGCTGACACAGGTAGACTGTCAAGGGCCCTGGACAGGTGAACAAGTAAGTGGCCAGAGCCTTATGTAGATACATCACAGGAAAGGAGGTACACTTGCTTCTCCGGCAGGCTAACACACACCACCTCAGAGAGGATGGTACAAGCAAATGCCACGCTCTTCATCCAGTGGTAAGACAAGGATAAGGGGTTCAGACATGAGAGCAGTTGGAGGGCAGCAAGCCACGACGAAGGATGCAGCATACTAGTAGATGTGGGTCTTGGCAAGCGTTTGTACAGAGTATGAAACAGAGCAACCACATGAGTCAGAAGGAGACACCCAGCAAGCAGCTGGGACCTCAGCAGTGGTGTTACGGGGCAAGCACATCCCAGCCACGGAGTGCATGGCTGAAGTGCAGATGCAGCAACTTGACCCAGCTCTCCACATGAAGAGCCAGTTGGAACTTAGGATGCTAAATCATGCTAGATCATACTGTAATATCCAAAACAAAGTAGATGAGGGATAACCATTCCCAAGACAAGACTGCCAGCTCTGACATGCACTAGGCTACTTGAATCCAATCAGTCTAGACCGAATGCAAAATGCCGCTCCTTGAAGTCAACTAAACTGGGCCATTTCCAAGGGGTAATGCAACAGATAGTCTATTTTGTTGAACGCGTTTTCACATAAACTTGCCCCCATAATCTGAAAGCTCTTGGCAGCTTCTCTGCACGTTGCCATAGACCTGCCAAGTCAGATTAACTGCACATGCACAGCACAGCTGCATCACGCAGTCATGGCAAGTCCAGTGGGCCTCGTACTGGAGCACTGGCACTGCTTGAGCCCATCATATGCCACAGAACAGCTCCAGTGGTCATTTCAGTTTTATTTCTTGGATAATCAAAATATACTTCATTACTTTGCCACAGTCCATATGTTAACTCCAAAGCCACTGTCTTTAAAATGTGGAAAGCCTCCCTGAATCTAAACAGCGGTTCAGACTGTGTTAAGTGATGGCTATCCTTTAAAAGATACCAAATAAATGGATGTCTATACAAGCAGAAGCAGCATGACATTCTTCTACAGCTGCTGCTGGAAGCCGTATACAGCATAATTTTAATAACATTTGAAATAAAAGCCTAAAGGAGCTGTTGTGTAAGGTATCAAGCAAAAAAACAGCAGATATGTAGATATTAGACATCAGCGATGCGGTGGGTTAGATTACTCACCCAGAGGAACAGACTTAATGCTGATCTCTGCTGTCACTCTTGAGCAAGTACCACTGATGCATATAAACTTCTGACACTGAAAAGAGAGAAATAAAGAATTTAATTAATCACTACAAAGTCTGAGGTGACTTAACAGTGATATCTTACAAAAGTTTATCATCAAGTAACACAGGATACAGGAAGCACAGTGGATGACATACATAACAGCATTTAAAAAAGCCAATACCAAGACATTAAAGGATGACAACTGATGTACAAAGAGGAAATGAGCTTGAGCTTGTTATTCCAAATAATTCCCAGAAACATTCTCTCTCAGTATTTCTACATTACATGGTTGGCCTGTGCCTGCCCTCCACCTTCCCAGCTGATCACACATGTATAACACAAAATGAAGAAGGTGAATGACGCCTTGCAAGGCTTCCTTCTCGCTATTGTGACCTCCAAAAATCCCAACCAGTCACCCCACGGCATGGAACGTCTAGAGATCAGAGCGTGCAGTGAAGCCAGTGGAAGTCAGAGCAGCCCATAGTACTGAACCAACCCTGCAGCTCGTTCCCAACAGCTGTTCCTGAGTCTCTTTACTATGACTATTTTGGGAAATCAAAGATGTTCTCTGCTACTATAGTTTGACAGAAAGTTTTAGTCATGGATACTCCCATCTACAGATTGTGGTCAAAATAAGAGCTATTTGGTGTGGGAAGCTTGACAAAATTGTTCCGGGAGAAGGTTCTGGGTAAACTTTGAATTTGAAATGCAAAAGGGAAGTTTGGGGAATAAAACTCCAGACCAATAACAAAGAACTTCCAAACCTAGGCAATTACATGAGCTCCCATTAGAAGAGACTTAAGAATCAGTAACTCATATATGAGTGCTCAGTGAAATACAGCTGGTAGAAGGATTGAAACAACCAGGAACACTCCAGTGTACCCCCACCTGGGACACCGCGCCGGCACACTGAGATGCTGCTCTGAACAAAAATCACACCAAGAGCAAGAACAGATCTTGCCAAATTGACAGAAGTTTAGGACGAGCAAGCAACATGATCAGAAAGCAAAGAATCGGCTCCAAAAAAATGTAGGGCTAAAGAGACACAGACTAACTAGTTGTTGACTTGGGACAACAAAGACCAACTGCAAATATCCAGAAGATGTAAACTAGAACAGAGAGAATTCAGCCCGTGCATGACTGGGAGATAAGCACACAAAAAAAAAGCATTTTCAGCTCTAGATACTAAAAAGCTGTAATAGATGGTCTCAGGGCACACAAATGATTGGGTGCTCATTGCTTCTTAGAGCAGTTTTTTTAGACTAGAGTTAACAAAAACACTAGGGAAAAAAAATTACACAGAACACAAATGACAGGGACATATCAGTCGGTGCAAGCAGACTCCATCACAGGACTGGGGCTTCAGGCTATTGCAACAGAGTAATTATGTACTGAGCCCTGTGCAACACAGAAAAAGAACATCTGTCAGATGGAAAAAGAGACAAAATGTGGTAGGCGGAGAAAAAAAATATTTGAGGTTTCTATAAAGGGTACTGCACAATGTCATGTATGAAACTACAAAGCTAGGGAAAAAAAGTTAGTTAACAGTGTTATTTTAAGTCTGCTTAAAGGAATACCAAGGGCTGAAATGGAAAACCTATAATTAGATGGAGCTTCTCCCCTTCATTCCAAATACTCAACTCTAGCTGAGCCAGACGAGGCTCCAAATTGACAGGATCTTTGGGATTCCCACTGCCCGGGCTGCCAGGACCCACAGGCAGCAGTTGGGCAGAGGGGAAGGAGATGTGGAGCGCAGCGGCTGTGGGATTTTGACA
>NW_008795252.1:9492821-9523772 GCF_000699145.1 Aptenodytes forsteri | reverse complement strand
TGGCTGGCCAGCCAGCTGCCTGCTGTCGCAGCTGGTCTGTCCCTCTTGACACCCACTTCAGAGGCACTCAACAGCCTTGCCCCAATGTCCTCATCGTCTTCTCCACTGCAGAAAGCATTTCCAGTGCAGGAAAGTCCAGACAGCTTTTCAGAACAAAGCTCTGTCCCAGCCCTGCCAGCTCTGTCTCCCTCCATCGATGCTGTCTTTAAGGACGGGAGAGTCACGCTCCCCATGAGTGCAGATGTCCGATAGATTTGCTCTTCCTGGTGTGGGGCGCTGGTAGTACCACAGCTATTCCCAAGCCTCTCTACCATGACTATTTTGGTAAGTCAAAGATGTTCTTTGTTACTGTGGTTTGACAGAAAGTTTAGTCATTTCCTTCTCAGCAGAGTCAGAGTTACACATACACAGCCCACACCTCGGGCAAGCTGTATGGCCGCTTGGTATCTAATGAGGAAGGGAACGCTTGCATGCGTTTCTCAAAAGTGAACTAACTGCCTTAGACCCTACCTTGTGAACTGTCACCACAAGGATTCAGTTTGCTTCAAAGGCTGCTAGGGAAGTGGTCTACATTTCCCCTCTTCCCCCGCTTCCTTCCTTCCTCAAACTCAATTTAATTTTTACTAATGAGCTTCCCCAGAAATCTCAGACTCCCTCTAATCCTACAGCTAAGGAAACCTCTCTCGCACACCCTCACCTCTGAAGACTGTTTTCAAAAGTAATTCCCATAGGGCTGCCTGTGACGTTCACCTCAGTATTTCTCCTGGCTGAACGGGGCACAGGACATAGAGATCCAAGGGCCTTTACCCTGCGACCTGCATTAGGATGCCAGGAAGGCTGGCAGCCCCGGGAGAAGTCTGGAGCTCGGGGATGCTGGGTGAAAACTGAGACTTGTTCAACTTCTGGGAAAGGGTGGGGTTTTTCTGGTTTAGGTGGAAGGGTAAATTATCATCCAAGAACAGCAACCGAGGGAATAGCTGCATGTGTGATTTATCATCACACATGATAAATGTGCCACAAAGCCCCGATCAGAGGGCACATGGGCAGCCAGGCATCTGGGGGATGGGAGTTCTCCAGCCTCAACAGCAAGAGCTAAGCTCTCTGCAGACACCAAGTTCAATGCAAGCACAGTTTCAGTATTGAAAAAACAACCTCCCAGAAAACCACACTCATAATCAAGAGCTAATTTTTAGGAATGGACATTTAAGAAGTGTGGGACTAGGCAAACCAGGTGAGATAAAAGTTAATTGCATTTTTGCTTTCATACAGAGAACAACGCAAATATAGATGCCCTGGAGGAACCTTTCTGGTATCGCCAGGAAAAAAAACAGTACTACAAGACAAACATAAAATGAGAGAGGTGCAAGATGTGAATTTTTTTTGTCCTTTCCAGACCATAATCTCTTAACTAGGAAGAAAACACAAACCCTAATCCTATAGTCTTGCAAGTTCAGCAATAATATTTTACCTTGCCAATCAAGGGTTTTCTACAATAGCCACCCATTTTTTTTTTTTCAGATTAAAGGAGCATGATTGCATGCAATTACACGCTGTATGAATTTAAACAGGACACAACCTTATGCCTAAAGATCTGAAAAATTCACACGTTGCACTGCATTTAGGGGCATGGCTTACCCAGAAAGCAGCAGCACCATTTCTTTGCTTTGTGCCTACTAGAAGCTTTGTTTCAGGAACATTTTTGGAAGAATGAGAGTACTGCAAGCAAGTAATCTGGTTTATGTCTGTTCTTTACTAGATAAAAATAAAGATCTGCTTTGCCTAATCATTTCTGATCAAGAAAAGAAGGGCTTTGCATTACAAGATCTGAGAGAGCCCCTCCTCTCTACTAAAAGCAAAAATGACTCTGTAACATGGGACCCAAGTAGTCACAGCCCAATTCAAATTATTTCTCCTTCCACACACTTGCTTCACGTCTATGTGTTTGTGTTTTAATTAAAAAGCTACTATGACATTCTTCCTGTATTTTTAAAAGAAAACGGGGCAATACATTCCACAGGCAACAGGACTCGAAGTTTGTATTTAAATATCTCCCACCACCCCCTCCAACTCCGTGAGCTAAGGCTCCTGCACACATACACATGCCTGAATCAAACGCAAGGGACAGCCCTGCTCAAGATTACCAGGTTTTGTAATTGGACCATTTACACCTTGAGGACGTGGTCAGACTGGTGGACAAGTCATTCGGGCAATGGACTTGGGATTTTCAGCACCAAGAAATCACACAGGAAGGAGGGGACCTGGGCAGAAGGGCTGCAGCTGCCGAGGACAGCATCAGCCAGACAGCAAAGCTCAGCCTGCCGCGTGGGACTACTAAAGAAGGTGGCCATAGTTTCCCAGACAGGGAGTGTTTCTTGAAATCCACGGTGAAGGTTCAGACAAGCTGCTCTGCCCTGCGACCAGAGCTGACGCTGCCTGTAACACTGACAGCTCGAAGCAGGCACGGTTGCCTCTCCAGGAAACATTTGACAATGGCCGGTGCTTCCCTGGTGGTCAGCAGCTCCACGCCCATCCTGACCTCTCATCCCTTCAGAGCAGGGACACGAAAGCCTCTGCTTTCTCAAGGATCTCTTCTGACAGCCACCCCTTTCCGCAGCTTGGCTGCCAGAAGAGGTGGCAAGAGGCCTCCTCGGCCAGGAAGCCTCCTCTGCCTACCCCTTTGTCTGCCACACACACTCCTCGGGGCAACAAAACACGAGCAAGCGCTCAATTTCTTCCAGTCACCCTCCACCCACAGCCAAGACACGTCTTCCCAAAAGTCCAGCCGCACTTGCAGGAGCTCAGCCAAGCCGTGGCTTCACACAAGCATACATGGAGGCTCCCACGCAGACAAAGCTCCTTCTTGTCGAGGCATGCACAGGCGTCTCTGCAATCTCATTATTTGGCTTCCCCCAGATCTATACATATTAGAAGTTACTTTTGCACAACTCGGCCATACACCTTCACCCTTTCCAATGGTAATACCTAGCTCATGCTGGGCAGTACAAAGCAACATCTTTTTTTTTATTTTTTTTAAAGCTTACATTGAGAAGATTCTTGCTTGAGAAGCATATTTGATGCTTGTGTACTCTGCCTTTAGTCTGTGTTAATAGACCATTTTTCCTTTTAATTTTTTTTTCACTTTAAAGAATGAATCAATAGCTACTAGATATAACTTGACTCAGAAATTTATGAAGGAAAATTAATAACATGTATACTTCCAAGGAAGTCACTAATGCAGGCTGACCGTGTGCAGTTATCTTGCCTTGGAAAGGTGGGCAGAGGATTTAAAGCCAAGAAGCAAAGCAATGAAGAAACACTAATAAATCAAATGATTTGAGGACCTAATGATTTTCCACAGAAAAAGTCATTGATGCACGTCTTTTATTTTGGTACGCTAACGGTACAATTTTCTGTAAAAGGCCTTTGGGCAAAGGCTAGTTTGAACCTGAATGGAAGTAGTCAGGGCTGCAGCTTGAATAATTTCCCCACATTTGTATACATCATCTATCCACACCAATTATCACCTACCAACACGCAATCTCTCTCACATTTAAATCACCCTGTCCCCAGATACATTTTTCAGCTGCTGCAGACCATGCAACAGATCTCTTATTTATGATGGGACAGGCTAGGTGCACTTAGACAAACACATAAAACACAGATGCTTTAGCCCTTATCTTTATTTTTGGTTTCTAGAAGGCTGTACATCTTTTGACACAGACAAAAACAACACACAGCATACACATTAACAAACCAATCTGGTTTTGGATATTACTACACCCACAGCTGAAACACAAAACAGTACTTGTCCATCCTGCAAGTGACAGTCTTGAGCTTAAAAAATAAGTTTCGATCCAAAACCGAGGGGTCTGGCACACATAGAAACCCAAAGTGAAAAGTGAAGGAACCTGAGCAAAACTAATCACATCTTTACCTGCAGTGACCCAAACAGGTGATATCTCATACAACAACATTTCCTACCACAGAACAGTACATTTGAACAATGTACAAGTACAAATGTCACTGAATCAACATACCAGCATTGGAAGATACAGACAACATAGCCAATTGCCACAGCAGAGAAACACTTTCTGGAAGCATAATAAAATATTATAAATAATCTCCTGAGTCAGAGAAGAATAACACCAGACAGACCATTTAATGAAGTATTTGTAAGATTAGTAGCAAGAACGAACTGCAGAAGGTTTAAATAAAAGCTTTCAAATCACTAACTTACCAGAGTTTAAGTGAAACTAGACATGATTTACACAAGGAAAAAGAATTTATGACTAATCTATGACTAATTTTATATTAATCACTGACTGAGTCCATATCTGAATTGGAGCGCCACTCCATGCAGTTTCTGTCAGCTAGTGCTTTGTTTTTATTCTACAAGCCAAAGCAACAGGTTATATGCAGTTTATCATCTGTGAAAACGCAGACGTCAGTTGATGGAAGATCTATAAGTGACTGGAAGACATGGAAGATTATTCTATGAACTTAATTGAAGATCTCATGCCCCCAGCGCCCATGTTATGCAAGCAGTGTGGTAAGAAGTCTGTGCAATCAGATATGAGAGAATTCAATCATCCTGGAAGACGTTTTCCATAGCACAAATTTGACCCCACCAAATACCGGTCTTGTCAGTATTCTGCCTCTTTCATAGTTATGTCAAGCTTGCTGACACCAAGGTGACTAAAGCCACTGATCTTGTTAATCACATGGCAACCCGGAGCACACAGGGTGGACGGCCATCTTCAGGCATCACTTCCGTCCTTGTGTAAATACCAATAACCAGTTGGTGTCTCAAGCAGCCCTGGTTCTGGAAGCCAAGAGGCTGCAAGAGTTTCATTAGAGGAGACTGCTTTTTTAGGGTGAGGTGATCACAATGGGCTGTAACACTGCTATCACTAAACTAACACGAAAAGATTATCAAAGTGTTTTCTGTCTCACAGGCACCAGTTTGGTCTTACTTTTCTACAGATGCAAAAGAGCCAAGAAAAGCCTCCATGTGCCTCTTGGTTGGAGGTTTGTGGGACACCTTCAACCTTGGCATGCACCGTCAAATGCAAAAGGCGCTACTCTATCAGTGTTGTTCATCTTCTTAATCTGACTGGTGTTGCCACATACTGGTTTCTGTCTTCCCTCCCAACTCTACTAGAAGTAAGCACAAGACATTTCTTAACAAAAAGGGATCAGGCTCACACATAAGGTTTGCCACAACATTTTCCAGGAAGATGCCCACCCTTCAATTACCTTGAATTATTATGGGCATCCTTCACTTTGAAGTTCAGTCACAGCAATACTTTGCCATTCCTAGAAGGAACTTAAATAGCTCCAACACCACAAAGTTATAAAATCCTCTTAGTGAGGCACACACATCCAAATTCTGTGTTTCCAGAGCTGAGAAGTGAGGTGGAAGCTATGCAAACAGCAAAAACCAAAAGCACTTATCAGGAAAAGGAACAAAATAAATTCTTTTGATGTTGTTAAGAAGAGGCAGCCAAAAGATTTGAGTTAAAAAAACCTAGAAATTAAGATCAACGTAACTAGATGCTTTGCCAGCTTCACAAGTAAGTTTTATACATTTGTTTTACTATTTCTCCATGCAGACACTTCAGTTGTTTCAGCCCTTTTAAGTTGGTTACATGCTAATATACATGCACACAACAGGATTCAGCTGTCGTGTTTTCATATGCACTGCAAATAATCCTGAAAATACCATTTCTACTAATCACATTGTTCCACACAGTTTTAAAGCACATGATTTCAGAATAAAACCCTCACCACATATTTTTGGCCTGGATTCTAAAGGAAATTAAGTTTATGTGGTAGTGTTGTTTGTCAGTCCTCACCCTGTTAAACTTTCAACTCGCTAGTCAATTTTGACGACATTCAGCAGAAGGCAAAGGGATCCGAATAGATGTCACGTTCTTACATCTTTGGGAGAAATTAGGACGTAGGTAGAAGAGACACATCCAAATTAGCCTCACACGGAGTCAAACTCTGCTGCAAGAAGTCAGCAATTCCCTGCCTTGTTTGGCCCAGCAGCCGCTCTGTCAGCATCTGCACGTGGGCATCCAGCGCACATGTTGACTCCTGCGTGGCCAACATGAGCGACACTGGAGAGAAACCACAGACCAAGCCAAAAGGGAGGGAAAAGATAATTTGGAGATAAGGAACAGCAAAAATGAAGAGGTCCAAAGAGAAGGATCACAGGTCATGGTGGACAGAAGGCCAATGCACACAGGGGAAACAGAATCGTAAAGAACTAGGTTTTGTAAAATCTGCTACCTGAGGGATAGTTGGTAGCAGCTCTTTGCCATCTCCATACCTACAAGCACGATAATATCCTTTCCCTGCCCTCCTTCCACCCCCTGGAAAGCTCACAACACACCATTCTCCCACCACATCCTAGGCTAGTTGTTTACAAGACGTGTTTCATCTTCAGATACCCACAAATAATGCTGGATGGTACTGGGTCCACAAATGGACCATGCCTTCAGCTATCAGACGGGACAGGAGCAGCACAGCAGCAACCAAGCTCACACTTGGGAAAGAGCCGGGGCAGACTAGACCCCCCGCAATCCACCTGCATCACAGCTGCAACAGAAAGCAAGACCTCTCTCCAGAACTGTCACCTACGAATTGCAGCCACCTTCCCCTTCACCCAGGAAAGGAGAAATGCACACCGCATCCCACGAAGCTCTTGCTAGGGAATGGAAGCAACCCAGAGGCACTACTGAAAGACGACCAAACACCACCACCTGTAAGGAGTACAAAGGGAACAAAGCTGAATCGAGATCACTTGCAACCTATGTGGGTTGTTTTTGCCCAAGGAGCTCTCAGTATCATAAACCTGGACAGCTATTAGGGGATGAGAAGTACAATCAAATTATCCCTACTTCAGAAGAAGGGGAGGGCTGAGGGCCAGAAACAAGCAGTAACTACCCTGAGAGGTGCCAAGCAGCCAGGACAGGGCAAGGGGAGCATGCTGCAGAGCCAGGATGGACATCCACCCCCAGCCAGGGCTGAGCCACCCCAGGACAAGTCCCACAGCCACCAGTGGCAAGTGAGGCTCACCCCACTCTCTCTCTATGCTTAGCAGCTAACAGATAGACAGCGGGAGGTTTTATTTTTGTTAGTTCTTAGAAACGAACGCTTCTGCACCATGAAAGCAGAATGCAAATATCTCCTCCCCACACCCCCACAAGCCTTTTGGTTTAGTTTGATTTTATGCAAGAATCTTCTTTATAGCCAATGTATTACAGCACTTTATTTAAGGAGTAAGTAAGGATGCTGCCACCAGCATTAAATACCCTTTCACTAACAATTACAGGGCATTATCCTCAGAGGAAAAAACTTCATTAGCTTTCAGTCTCTCTCCTTCTTTAAAGAGGTCAGTGTCTTGCAACAACAGAAAAAACAGTTTTTTCTCTCAGGGAAAATACCATAGTTGCAGTTCAAGACACAGAAAAGATGCAGGCAGAGCACAAGACTCATGGGATAAACAATGAGATGCAAAATCATTGTCCCCTTCTAGACCATCACTTCAAGTTCAGACCAATTAGACAACAATTTAAAAAGTCACCAGCAGCAGCTCTCTCCATCCCCTCCATGATCTTAATATGCAAACCATGCGATGGCAGCCCACTTGTCAGAGGGCACTTTATCCAGCCCTCAGTCTGAAGCCCTGGGCGACCACAGCCATCAGGCTCTGCAGGAAGCAGGGTTGGACGGCCACAACAGCCCAAACAGCTCCATCACTGCAGCAAACGCCCCGGATCAAAAGTAGCACGTGTCCTGACAGCAGTGTGGAAAAGACGCTGGTCCAGTCAGGAGCACTGGATCTGTCCTGTGATGAGCTGCTCTTTCTCCAGCTGCGATAGTCTGACTCCTCTTACTAATAGCAGGGTGCTGGCATCTATAGCCCAGGGCTCTGAGCCAAGCACTGCAGTGTGTCAAGAGCAAGGTGGCGAGGTTTATGGAACAGAGCTTCGAAACACTGGGGCTGGGAACGAGACAGAGCCTGAGCATAAAAATAAAGGTATCCAACAAAAAAAAAAACCAACCTTAAATGACAATGAATTACGACCGACAAATGCATCGTAGCAGAGCCTGAAACAGAGCCGGGTGGGGATATCTGACCCCAGAAAGCAGTATCCTCATTTACGAGCTTTCCACTCAACTTGGTCCTATTAACTCTCCTACTTCACCCACCCAGTTTTCACTCTCATGGAAAAACAAGCAGCCTTGACCACCATAGCAGCCAAGCAGAAACTAGTTCAGTGAAAGCTAGTTTCATATTTCACACGAAATGTGAATAAATAAATATTTCATATTTAATTGGTTAGTTGGTTTTGTGGAAGGGAGGTTGTTTGTTTTTTTAAGGAAAGAGGCAAACTTTGCTTAGACTCCAAAACGGAAGTCGGATGTGAAAGAACTACTTACAAGGTGCTGGCGGCAAACAAGTGCACCACTAAGTTATGTGTTGCGTTGTGTCTTCATTTAGAAATCACCTAATAATCATCTTCCCCATGGGGGACAGTTAATATTAGAAGCCACATACATACTACACAAGGATGTCTCTATTAAACATCCTACATAAGGATGTTTCTAGAATCCAGTGATTTCGCAAAACAGATTTTTAACTGCTGTGTAAAATTTGGGCCACAGCAAAAAGACTTCAATGTCACTTAATCTGATTATTTTCAGCCACGTAAACTGGGGAAAGGGCCATATTCTGAGAGGTGGTGGAGCACAGGGAGACCCCATCCCCTGCGCAGAAGGGCAGGGTGAAACCTAAGCCTTTCACTGGAAGACTGCAGAGTCCATCCCCTCGAGCCATACCTAAGAGTACGTGTTGCTGTTCCATGGAGGAGATGGTGGAAGCGATGGAGAAGGGATAAGCAGACAAGGTCTTTTCAGAGAAAGTCACCATCATACCTCTCACCTTCTGCAATCCAACCCACCCCCATTACCGTACATGGTGATTTACTCTCGTTAGAGCCCCCTCCACAGACAATATGAGACATTGCTTCAGTGATGGTGTCAGGATATAGAGAAAAGGCTTTCAGGTGACAGCATGTTTCTGCCTCAGTTGCTTTTATCCTGAAATATCCCTTAAGAATCCTATAAATTTGTGGAGGGGAAAAAATAGCCTCCCATACTTAACCAAATAGTAAAATACAGCTCCTGTGTTATCTACAGGGCAAGTCATCATTGGCAAAAACATTGGGTTTCATGGGGTACAGTACAAAGGAAGACATAAGAATACAGGTAAATTGTTCTGAATTTGTACCCCAGTACTTTCCAGTGGCTGCCTTAAGTGCTTTTGTGATCGTAAGCAGTCAGTTGTTAAAATCTTCACTAGGAACAGGAGCACTGCCCCAAAAAGAGGCAAAGGCCATTTTACTTTGATTTCCACAAAAACCCCTAGCTACTGAGCTCCAACACAACTTTCACTTCCCATTCATTCCTCGTTTACTACCTTGTGCACAGTAAACAGAGTTAGAAAGTCCATCATTGAACCATGAGCATCCTGGGGTCTTGTCACTGGGGAAAACATTTTACTGTAACAACCACCAGCACAAGAGGGTCACCTCATTGAACAGTCCGGGAGAAGGCAAACCATATTCTTACTTTTGTGTAACTTGTCAAGGTAACTCCTTAGGTATAGCACATCTCTAACGCCAGCGAAGACAAGGTCTAGCAGATGTCAAACTTGGAGAGCCCTTAATTTAAAAGAGGATGCAAGTCAAGACAAGCATCAGACAGGACTACATAAAGGCAATGCTCTACAGAGGGTAATCTACATGAACCAGAAGAGCATGAGAAATGAAGTGCAGAGAAGAGACAGACAGATTGGGAAGAGTTTGTACGAGCTGTGTGTGCAACACTGAACAGCCTGCCGCACGGAGAAGCCGGCTAGCTTTCTTCTGCAGAGAAACATGTCTCAAGCACAGGGCTGCCAACACGCAACACCACATTCTTTTTTAATTCAGGATTTTTTTTCCCATTCTTTATGCAAGCTGGGGACCCGCAGGCTGAGAGATCACCTGCTGCAAGATGAAATTACTAAGACAGCTTACCACAGGTCCTGCCAGGCTCATTAAACCACAGTAACCCTCACACACACAGCAGCAATGCAGCTGGTGATAATGCATTTCCCCTTCCTGCTTGCATCACCAACTCTTACTCATTAGGGCAGTTGTTATAATCTTTATATAGAACTCCTTTATGTAGCCTAATTTGCCAAGAACTAATCGCTCTCCTCTTCCCCTGGTAATACAAATGAGACAGAGCTGTAAAGTGATTTCATTTGCCGTTTATTCCATGGCTCTCCTTTCCAAAAGTTTCTTTCAGATGTTCTGTATGAAGCCAGATATGTTGGGTCATTAGAAAACGTCTCAGAGATACACAATGTTTCATCAAGTTTTGTGTGGAAAAGATGAGTAATTTAGGAAGCTGTACATCTTTGAGTTTAGTTGGCATTTCTTGCCAAAAGAAATCCATTAACTTCCTTCCTTTAAAAAAAAAAAAAAAGCCCAGAAAGCCCTGAAGAATTCAACTCTCCACTCAGAGCAGGGTAAATGGAGTTTATCCGATGCTCAGAAAGAGTCGCATCCGTGTAAAACAAGGACAAGAAAAGAGAGCACAACAGACACCCTCTTACAGATTCGTACTGCTCACAGGAGGACAGCGATGCAGATCTCTGTCCTGGCTCATTTCGTCCCTGGAGTCGCAGCAATGCTATCTGGTAATTATGCTGCAGTGTGGTCTGGCAAGCCACAGGCTTCTGGCTTCAGGTTCGGGGCTCTGCTGCCAACTCATTCCGGGGCTCCAGCACATCTCTTTACCATATTGTTTCAGGCTTCTCTCAGGGAAAGCAAGAAAAGACAGCCTAAACCCAGAGCTGTTACTCTATGCTAAGACTACCATCCTGTGCCTGCAATCGAAACTTTAAAGGCCAATTTCGCTATAGCTTTTTCAACATTTTGTTGGACAATAAATATTCCGGATGCCGAAAAGGTCACTGCTGAAATAATCACTGTCCTGCACTGATTACCACTCCCTACAAGTGAGTCAAAAATAGAGAACACAGATTTGTATCTAGCCTCCCCTGTAATTCAAGAGTGTTCACGACAGATTATTTTGCTTCTGGCCGAGTCCTAGTCCTTGCTGAGCCCTCTCACAATTTCTGTAAACGCTCACCAAGGGAAAACAAATCATTGGCTTGCAGCACCTCATTACACACAAACCTCATTGCTTTAGCTGTTTAAAACCATCCACCCCGAGCAAAGGAATAGGCTGTAGTTACAAACTCTGAACCACAAAAGTAGTACTATTTAAGACAAAAGGGAGAAAATTGTTTTTAAAGAGTAGAACAATTCAGACAGTCAGTATTTGCAAAGACCTTCTTCTACACACCTCTACGCTTCCGTGTTTCCAAACAGCCTTTCCATACTGCAGTGAGTTTTGTGTAATTACTAGCTAGGTACAGAGAAACTTAATTGTACTGTATTAACAATTAAGGTTTTGAATTCCTATCCAAGGGCTCTACTACTTTTAATTAAAATTGCACGTTGTAATGTTGTTAAGACTATTCCATATCGTGAAGTCAGCTCTAATAAATGCACAGGTAATCTTTGAGCCTCCATACAAGAATGCTGATACAGAGTCAAAAATAAGCTTTTGTTAATACAGAAAAAAACCAACCAACCAAATACACGAGGGTCCAGGCAATGGTTTTGAAGGCTGAACTTCGCATAATCCATCCTCAGTGTCTTTTCAAAGGCACTACAAGTCTCCTCAACTCCTTGTGTTATGAGAGCACTTTACAACAACTTTTTCCATCAGATTTGCAGCATTGAGCATTGCAGCTGGGATTTCCCATACAGCAACCGTGCAAACCAAAGCCAAAAAGAGGCAAGACCCAATGGTGCTGCAATGTCAAGAAAGTGAGAACGCGTTGAACAAGATCAGCAGGAGAGTCTGCTAACCCAGGCTAACACCGAGCATTTTCTCTGTCTGAACATAAAGAAGCCAGTTTTGATTCAAAGGGCACTTTTTACAGGGTTATAGCACTGACTTAATGGAGCATCGCCTAAATATCCATTTCCTCGAGCCAAGGCTGGATTAGTCCCAGAAAGCCAAGTTCTGACGCTCGTACTTGCACATCATGAAAGCAGAGGGAGAAGGTGCCAGGGTAGGGCTAAACCAATTTTGAATGTTTTCTGAGTCCTTTCATGTCAGTCACAGATCCTTTATAGTCAGAGTTGTGAAGACACGGTCTAGTCATGAACCCCGAGGGAGAACGATCCAGACATACGTGTACCCACTGATTCAGGAGCTGGAGCCGTTTGCTCCCCCAAGGAGCTGCAATTAGCCCCGAGACGGTCCAAAGGGGCAGGGTGGGGTGGGAAAAGGGAGGGAGACCGAAGGAAGAGAGAGAGGCCGTGTGGCCACCTGCGAGCCCTCCCCGAGGAGGCTGCCTCTAACCTGGACTGGAGGGAGAGGCTCTCCCTGCTGCATGGCCGTCCTGCCGCTCTCCTGCTCCAGCCTGCTCGGCCAGAGAGGGAGAGGGGCTGTGCGCCAGGCAGGTACATCTGGCAAGCAGCTCCCATAGGTGGCTGCCAGCTCTGGTGGATCAAGATTGCTCTGGGCCAGACAGGGCAGTGGGGAGCTCTGCCACAACCCCTCGCCAGTCATCCCTCCGGCTTTGCTCGGTCCAAATTCGATGGGGCTGATCATCCGTGTGAGCACCTACGTCAGCGCAAACTTAAAGCCCCAGGCAGTGTTATAGCTGCGACGCTGGGAACTAATTTTGGCAAAGTGTGGGGCTTTCTGGAAACCAGAGCCAGGAAAATGACAAATAAAGGCCCATATGATTTGTCTCACTGGTCCTCCCAGTAGCCATTTCATTACATCACTATTTTCCTAACTAATAAAGGTCAAACTGTAATTTTCATTATTTTAGATTTATAGTTTCTCTCAAATGAAAGGTATTCTTATGCCAGGAAGAAGCAAAAGGGAGATTTATTTGCCCTACAGATACTGTAGCAAACTCAGTTCAGAAAGAAAATAAAAAAAAAAGAAATGTTTCTTTCCCTAATCTTTTTAAAAAGGGAGAAAACCATGAACAAAAAGCCAAGATTATTGGCAGACAGAAGGAAAAAAAAAAAAAGAAAACTAAGAAAAAGAGCAGTAAGAGCCTTTATTCCCAAGAGCTCCTTCTAAATAACTTAGGAGACTCCAAGCGATGCAGCTGTACTTCCTGTGACCTGCAGCGTTCAGTTGGGGAACAGGAGGAAGGTCACCGCCTTGGAACAGCTCCGTACACCCACACCGCGCGTACAGAGCGCTCAACTCAGAAATGCGTTACACCGGGGCAGAGAGATGAACTGAAAGATACTGTGAGAAGGTCCTTTCTCACGGCGCAGGAGTGGAGGACTGCTGGTCTACGGAGCAGTCCTGCAAAGGGCACCCACTCAAGCTCGTACGTGGTAGCAGGCTTCTCTCAGGACTCCTTCGGAGCAGAATCTGCAGCAGCGATGGGAGACAGAAAAGCTGTCTCACACACACAGTTAAGAGAATGCCAACCAGATAACATGCACGTGCTGTCCTCGCTCCCAGCTTCAGGCAGGCTGGGTATTTGTAATAATAATATTACTAAGTAGTAAATTCAGTTCATGATGAACCACACTGTATTAGCATGCTTCTTGCTATAAAAAGCATTCGGAAATGATACAAGCAGCTATACACACAATACTTCTTACAATGCACACACAGCACAAGGAACATAACTTGATCTATTACTGATAGGCAGCCACTTCTGAGGCGAGTCGGACTTTGAACAGCATTGCAGCAGGAGGGTAGGGTACAGGGAAAGAAAATGACAGAACAAGAATGCTAAACTGCTGCAGGACTTAGATAAACGGACTAATTAGCAGAGAGTTTGTCTACATTGAAAAATTAACTCAAGCATTGCCCCTAACTTGACCTCCCATCTGCATCTTTAATCGGAGCACGGCACTTTTAACTTGAGTTGGCAGGGGAGACAGGCAAAAGTTTTATTAAGCACATTTAAGCAACACCTAAACACCAGTGCAAGCAGGCAACACTCAGGGATCCCTAAGCCGTCGAGGTTTTCCCTGCTATTTTCCCTCTGCCATGCACACAGGTGCACAGGAACAACACCCTTATACCCTGTGGACAAATTCAGAAAGCAACTGAACTTTTTTTATATATCTATTTTGTATATAAATATTTATATAGATTTTATATATATTTATTTTTAATGTTTAGTGCTATATATAAATATAGCAGAGCATTCAGACCCCTTGGCATCCTGCAAGCACAGATACTGCCATCCAGAGCAGTATCCTTCCTTCAAAGGGTGCCCAAGATTGCTTCAGCTCGACTCATTCGAGAGGGGCCAGCTCTGCCGGGATACACAGCTGGGACCACCTCTCCCCACAAGCTCTTCTCTTCGGCCACTCACCAGAGGAGTGGTGGCGAGAGCACCGCTCAGTATTTCAGGTACACAAGCCCTTCATCACTAGCAGGAGCCAGTATCAAGCTCAATATACATGGGCAAGACTGCTATGGGCTTAACTCGGTTCTGAAGGATGTCAGCAGGCAGAAAGGAGGTGAAGTTGCCGGTCCCTGTGGAATAGGAGGGGGAGGTAACAGTTAGGCTTGCCTAGAGCAAGGAGGCATTGCACCCTGACTCAGGATCCCTTATGTTGGAACCCAGCCAGAGAGCCCAAATAATAGCCCTTCTGCTCACAAAATCACCGCTGAATCTTGACTGTTCACAAGCTGTCTGGAATACAGTTTTAAACTCATTTAAAATACAATGAAGAAAAAAAATTCCCGCCTCCCATCACCCCGAGAAGATACTATATCGATGCTTTCTTCACTCTTGCTTTGACTGTTTTTCATTACTCAGTTCCCCAACAACTAAATGCTTTCTTCAAAATTGACAAATTTTAAAGTATTGGTTTTTTATGTATATTTTTATACTTCCTCCCTGCACATGATGCCTCTGGAAACCTGTAAGTATTGCATATGCACAGATATGGAAATTTTGCTTTTACGTGGATTAAGTGTCTGCATTGTTTCTTTGAATCATCCAGCTTGTGTCTTTTACAGGAAATTAAATTAACGCAAAGCATCTTTTAATAATCGTAAGAGCTATCCAACAATTCAATTTGCAAAAAGACAGACCAGCATTCTGCATTACAGTAGGTGGTTTATCAAGCATTTTGACAGAAGATCTTGTTCAAAGCCTTGTCCAGAAATTTAACACCACCCTGTACTATTCCAGCAATGCAGTCAATGAACAGAAAACACTGACAAGAGCACAGCCAAGCAACCGCTCGCTCCGTTCGCAGGCTAAGTTGCTTCACAGTCTTAAAATCTGGAAGTCTCTGGGTACCAGCTAACATAATCCAACTGAGCCGCAGCCAGGATCAGCTCTGTGAAGGCAAGTTAATACTGATCTGCTTTATTTTGTTTTCCTAAAATGAAGCCAGCTCCGCACCGCCAGAGGCCCCAGCCTTGGGAAGGAGGGAGCCTGGTGGTTCCACTTCCAAAACCTGCACGGGGTCTTGGCAGAGACTCCTCAGTACAGGTCACCTCAGAGTATGCACATGAGAGGGACAAGGGGAAGGGATGCAGAGAAAGACAGCATCAAGGTATGGAGAGGACTCGAAACAACAAAGAAGCCCAGGGACAAAGCCTGCTACGTGCATGTGAGCAGTTGCCCCTACCAACTACATAAAACATGGCCAGAGGCATCAGCCCAAACCACAGGAAAGCCCTTGCTTTGACATACCGACCTTTCCACGTGCTGCTTGATCGCCTGTGCCTCCCTGAAAAGCGTTGCTCCTGCTCAGCCGCACAGTCTGCCCTCGTACACTGCAAGGGCTCTGCATGCTACGCAGTCAGGCAGCCCTGTCTCGGAGGAGCTCAGGATCCAGAAGTAGGAAGACAGACAAAAGGTCTGATAGCAGGAAAGCAGTGAAAACGAGGGAGGCAACATATCCCAGCCTCAGAGGGAACGAGCGGTGGAATTAGAAACAGAGCTTAGCCTGGCCCCGTCCACCCAGCAGCAGCTCCAGCATGAGCACAACTAGCTTTTGTTCAAACACTGAGACATAGAGCATATTCCAAACAAATATTCCTTAAGGGGGGAAAAAAGAAAAAGAAAGATGCATCAAGTAAGACTTTTGGAACAACTACTTTTGCTCCCAGGTTCATGGGCTTTAGCCCATTTTTAGTAAGTTGTCTTTGCAGATGCCAAAATAACATCTCTCGCCCTCTGTACATACACAGCTGGACAAGAATCTTCACAGCCTGACAGACAGCATCTGCATTCAACTTCACAGATGTGAATTACAATAGGAAGTCTCGAGAGGAAGCCTCTTCTCTGGAAATCTAAACACAAGTAGTTAATATGGTCCCAATGCTGAGCACAGGGCCCATAGGAAGGAGAGACCCGCAAGTGCAGAGTTCGAAAGTTCCTTCCTCACCACCAGCAGTACTTCCTCCATCCTTTATTCCTAAGCAGCATGCTTGAAAAAAAATCAACATGCATGGTTCAAACGCTATAATACAGAATTGCTCCTTTTCTCCAATACAGGTGCTATTAGCACACACGATCACAGCTAAGAATCAGCGTTTCACTGGGAAACTGCCTCTCCTTAGCCATCGCAGCTCTGCAGAAAGACTGCAAGTCTGTTTACATCCATGAGATCAACACGATCTCTGCACGAGCAGGAGAGGCAGCTGGACCACGTGGGCGCTGCTTTCCCATGGAGGAACGCTGCTGTGATCCCATGCTGACCTGCGGTTTGAAATTCCTAGGTGGCATCCATCCCTTTCCACTCCCAGCCCTGAGAGTAGCAAGTGGTGTCGCAAACCCTCCAGAGCACCACAGTGCTCCGACTGTTCAAGCCCAGCGTAAACAGGAATGTAAAATTATACTGGTCCATCTCTTGTCTCCACTGCTCTTTGACACCAGCACACCTCCCAGAGCATGCACATTTTTGTACGCTTTTTGTTCCTCACAAGACCCAAAATCCTCACTGGGAGAAATCTGCCCACTCCAAAGACAGAAGCCAGCAAAGCCCCGTGCCTCCAGGGGCTGACTCCAACTCCATCCAGGGAAAATATCCCGGCCTCCGAGACTGTCCTTAATGCCATCACTGCTGAGAAGTCCACCATACCCTCATCCCAGAGCTGGGAAAAGGGGATGAGGGCCAGAGCCAGCCCCAGAAACATGTCTTCCCACTGTTGTGGGAAGTGCCAAGTTCCCTGTTGACAGTTTGGCTACCAACCAACCTCCAGCATTCCCCGACCCCCATAAGAAGCTCTGCAGCAAGAACAGGGCTGCCGCCCACCCACTCGAAGGCTGCCCTGACCAGATTGTTTTCCCTTGCTTTCCACAGCCCTGCCACACGCTCCGTTGCTGCGGAGCATGAGGAGGAAGCAGGCATACCAGAACGGTGTGCAAAATCCCATCACGTACGCGAACCAGCTCCAGTTTGCCTATGTTAGCAGGGCACACAAACTGACCTCTCCCTCCTCCGTAGGAAGGAGTGCACGGGTCCACAACTACAGATTCACCCTCAGCAGGACCATGTTTAGATACTTCACTTCATCTCCAGCACCCCTCTGCCTCCCTATACGCACAGCCCTCTCTCATAAATCTGCCTCATTTCTTGCAAACGCCTACGCAGCGAGCTTGGTGTAATGGCTTATCTCAAAACTTCATCAAGCCTCATACAGGCGCAGCCAACTTTTTGAGGAGGATTCACTTTTCATTCTTCATAGTCTCAAAGCTATGCAACATGTTGAGTCTGTGCTGTAACCTCCTGTTTATCACGGAACACGTAACATAGTTTAATTTGGATTAATTTCACGTATGGTTTCTATCAGACCCCGGAGAACCTCTGGCTGCCCTCGTACTTCTGTATAAACATCAACCAGATCCAGGCATGTGGCTCTAGATACGGGAAGCAAAGTCTCTGCCTCAAAGCTTTACAGTGCAAGCTAGACAAGAAGGATTATAGAAAGGACACCACATAAATTACGGCGCTCTGAACTTCCTGCGCACCTGTGGGAGACTGTGGGCTGCGGTACAGATGGCAGGGACGTGCGCTTAGAGGACAGACCCCACAGCAGATGGCAGCGCACATAAGGACCACGTCCTCCAACGGGGCCCATGGAGGCCCTTGAGGGTCACACACACTTCGGCTGCCAAGGCCACTCTTCCTCTCCACTGCTCTCAGAGTGGCCAACAGGACAGGGGACGCTGGGTCCAGCCAGGCAGCGGCACGGCAACGTAGGCTTGCAAAACAGACAGCTGCAACACCAGGGATGGCAAGGGGCAGCCAGCTAGCTGAGCACACCCGATCCAAAACTTCATGGCCTGGAAGGGTTGTCTTTTGTTATATTTACGTCAAGCGACAGTATTTTGGACTGTGCTATTGTTGTATCCTTGATCCTGTGATTTCTAACTCTTGGAGCCTGCAGGGCCGCCTGTTCTGCCACAGCTGGCTCCGGAGGCGCTCCCACCACCCAGCAAACCCACCTCTACCCCCACTAGCCCATCCCAGTCCGCCCGAGGCCCTCTGTGGGGCCTGTTTCCTTGCCCCTCACTTCCAGGCCCAAAGACTTCAGCAGCAGAGACCCCACCACCCCCTCCACGCATGGGGGCAAGTATCAGGGTGTCCTCCTCCCTTCACCAACCATCTCCCTAACATCTCACCCAGACAAAGGGGACAACAGCAAAGGCATCTTCACTGGGACCATCACTGGGTCTCCATCCCTGTTAATCTATTTCCAGAAGAACATGGCAAGTCGGACAACGCAAAGTTGAGGTCTCACTAAAAGCAAAAGTGGGACTTCCATTGCTTCTAGCAGGTATTTCATCCACTGTGCTATGTCTTCTCATTCTGCTTAAGGCAAGTAACATCTTACCCACAAATGGCCCAATGCCTTTGGGCAAAAGGGACAGCAAACCCAACGCGGCTCAGAGGAAAGGCAGCGGGGTCCCATTTCTTCCTTTTAACACAGAAAAACAGAGACAGCCCCCCCGTTTTACTCCTAAATGCAAACTCAGCGGGAGCTGTATGAACACAGATGGATCTAAGGAAGGGAAATGTTCCTCACCACATGCAACAGTAAAGCCAGGCCCTAATTGCCGCAGCCATAGAGAGATGATATAGCACATTTAGTAAGAAGAGGAATTAACTGCAATATCACAGCCAAATTCCAATTTAGCATCAGCAGTCCAGCTGGATACACTGTCCCAAACAACCAGGCAGCCAATCCTAAACTACTGCCACATGTATGTAACTTCCCTACCCCTTCAGCCCCTCCCCTCTGAAAGAGGCACTGCAACACATCAGTATATCAAGGCAAGTCCGTACAGAAACATCATCTTGTTTCAACTACTTCTGCATTTACAGATGCCCGACAGTAAGATTAGCCTTGCCTAAATGCGGCAGACCTAACTCTGCAGCCTGTTATTTTTATGCCATGCCCCAAAGTGAACAGAGCAGCGTAAGGCACAGACGCGTGCCAAGTACGACCTCACACATATTTTGACAACTGCATTTTCATACCAGTGCTGGGCTTCACTAGGAGCTAAGTGACTTTTCAGGACAGCGCGTCAAACAGTTTCTCTTCATGGCAACACAACAGGGCAAGACATTTGTTCCAAGAAACTCAAACACACACCAACCACAATTTTTGTTCATCATATCTCCATGATATTTTTACTGATGAATGAATAAATTATCATTTACATCAAATGCAAGATTTCCAGTTGGAGGTTATTTACTTTCACCTCAATCACAGCAGCTCTGGCAGGCTAACTCAAGATACAGATGATGTACAAACCAAGCAGCAAGTGCTCGCATGCTGGGAACTGTTCAAACAGGAATAATTCAATCTTTTTGTAGTCTCACCCTGGCTAATTTGCCACAAGCTGTCTCTTTTCAGATGCTACATGAAACACGAGGGGAAAAAAAAACAAGCGGGATTAAGCTGGTACATTTACAATCGGTTAATCTACCGAGAGTTCAGGTCAGTTAGTTTTCTACGTAAAACAAATTCATTTTTTTCAGCTTCACAGGGTTAAAGGAACAAAAATTCAATTCATTGCAGTAACCAAACATTTCTCACTGTACAAGTGTGCAGCGATTACTTAACTAATGAAAACGATTCTCAGTCTGCATGCAAGGAATGTATGGGATAATTGTAGGGCACTCTCTTCCACCAGCATTTTACAAGTACTTTTTAGGTAGCTATGGAGACGTTACAGCCTTTTTCATTTTGCTGTCATAACTAGACAGCTATTGATTTCTTTGTAAAATTCCTTGGAATAGTGGGGAAGGAAGGGGGAGTTTTAAGTACCATAAGGTCTGAGAGCAAGAAGCTGAAGAAAATGGCAACAGATTTCAGATGGAGACAGCAGCATGGTGGCTTCTTGCAGGAGGCAGCCTTGAACTCCGGGTCCTGCTTTAGTACTTCTCAAAGTAAGGAAGTAAACATATACCACTATATAGCATGCAGGCAACAAAGGGATAGCCTCCCAACCAGATCCAAAAGGAAAAACATTTCTAGCTACCACTGCCATCACCCTGCACAAAAGGAGGCACTCTCCGACCAGGGGCCTGCTGCAGTTTTGCTCCAACACAAAGCGCTCTGGAGATATGGTGGGACTCCATCCTCGGAATCATCATGCAGGGCTACAAGATGTCCCCTCTCCCTCCAAGCAGTACATGCGGAAGCCTCATCCCCAGCAGGCCTTGCAGGTAATCAGTGCCTTCTCTCCACCTTCCCCAGGCATTACAGCTTTGTGATAGACGACTGGTCGAACAATCCTGCACTTCACCCTCCTCCCGACAGCAGCTCAGGAGCTTGCCATAAGCTGAGCAAACGCTGGTCCTCAGTGGCCGATTCCACTGTGATGCCCAAAACGATCCCAAGAGAAATA
The DNA here is from genome assembly GCF_000699145.1 of Aptenodytes forsteri. Taxonomy (NCBI): domain Eukaryota; kingdom Metazoa; phylum Chordata; class Aves; order Sphenisciformes; family Spheniscidae; genus Aptenodytes; species Aptenodytes forsteri. The sequence continues at coordinate 9,502,759 of NW_008795252.1, read as the reverse complement.
CCATTCACCATATTGACATCTCTATGATCAAATGCTTCTGCGTATGCGGATTTAAGACCACACATCATGACAAGCGAGTCTGAAACCCGAGATACCGACCTGGAAAACACTGCGTCGCACAGATAAGGACGTGTAACTAATTACATATTTTGGTCCCATTCAGAAACTCCCCCAGTAATGAGAACAACAGAGCAGGCTCATAACAGAATTTTCCCTTTGGATAAAAGAGAAAGGAAAGCCTATTTGACCAAAATATTTTTCTTAAATTCACCTTAGACCCAGTCACAACAATGGAGCCAGAACCTGCAGAATTATCTCTACCACCAAGCTGCAGGAAGTTTACCAGCACCACCCTGAAAACAAATCTCAATCTTCTCATCTCCACATTGCCTTTAAAGCTTCAGAGCTGTTCACCAAAAGGATGCTCTCAAGCAATACCGCAAACAGAGGGAGAGTGAGCAAGACGCTGCTGCTGCAGAAGCATTTGCACCTACGACAGACTTGTTACCACTCCTTTCACTTAACGCCCATCTGTCTATGCAACCACATCATCAATACTACTTCGTTAATTCGTGTTAAGGCTTGAAAGCAGGAAAGGATTAATCATCCTTTAAGCTCCCCAAGAAGCCGGCCAAAGAGTGTCATTACCACCCTCAGGGCATACGGGTGCCACCAGCCACCGTGGGTGGATGCGCTTGGTCTAGACAGCACACACTTTCACCGCTCTCCGCGACAGTCAGATTGGCTCACGTTCACAACACCCTGGTCACAGCTTTGCCATGTACTTCTGCAGCTGGCACTACAAGCCAGCAGCCAGCGAGGCCACCCAGCCCTGGTGCCCGCCAGCACAGGGCTGCACCGGGAGTGGGGCAAGCCAGCCAGAGGGGAAACAACATGGGGCGGCCCTGGGATTCACCCCATCCCACAGCTGGCCGCTCCCAGATGTTTCTGCCACCCCAATACCACCAGCAGCATCCCAGTTTCGCAGCAGTACCACAAATCCGGTTGCACGCCCCACCAGGTGTCAGAGGCACACCACGTGATTGCAGCATCCCCATGCCATGGGGCACAGCCTGGCCTCAGCTGCTCCTGCCGCATGGCTGCACGCCTTCCTCTGGGGCGCTGGGGCAGGAGGGGGCACATCCGCATCCCCAGCCCAGCACCAGTCCTCCCATTCGCTCAGAGAGCAGAGCCACGCTGCACACACCTCCCTGGGGTCCCTCACCAAAACAGGCTCCAGCCCTCCCAAGCAAGGGCAGTGGGAAGAGGTGCGCACTCCCCCACAGTGTCCAAATTCCTGGTAGTGCCGCACGCCCTGAGGAAGCCCCCGAAAACACATTTCTGCCAGCACTATCAGAGGTTGCAGTGGTCCTGCCCGGCACTACACAGGAGGTCCAACTTCAGCACCAGGATGAGCGAGGAAACATCCGAGAGGATACTTCTGGTTAGGACCTGTTAATTACATGTTTCACATTCAAGGAAAGGTGTAGACCAAGGTAAGCCACTATATGCTCTTTTTGGAGGAGGGAAAAAAAAACCACCAAAACCAAAAAACAAACAAAAACCACAAAATATAGAAAAAAATCCCAGCCTAAGACAAAAAATTCTTCATTGAAATAAGAAAAACAGGTTCTTAAAGCCAAATTAAGCTTAGCCAAGAAACATAAATATGCATTTCTGAACCTTCCCCTCATGTTTCCTTTACAAATATAACAAATTAAAAGTACTGTCACAAGTTAAATGAGCTTCAGTTAAGTGGAGGAAAAAAAAATGCTGATGGATCCAAGATTCAACTGACAAGCCTTTTCAGGTCTGCTCTGAACCAAAACCAACTTCCCAGAGATTTAAATTAAGAGTAAAGAAATAGCCTCCTTTGCTTAATCCTGTCTTGGAAGCAGGACAGAGGATGCTACAACAAAGCTAGCACCTGAACCCACCAGGAGGCATCTAGCTACCATATGTCTTTCCTGGAGATTAGTTGCTCAACACACCCACCTCTTCTTGAAGACGACCTTTGCTCCACTGTGCGTACAGCTGTGGGCAGGAATTTGGAACACTCAGTGTGCCTTGGCTGCTCCAACATGTCCTTATACCCCTCCCTCTATGTAAGCCACTAACCCGCTGAAATTGTCTATAATACACACCCTGTTCCAGGAGAACAGCCATTTGCACTCAGATCTTGAGAGAAGCCACCAAGGACGGCTACTTCAGCCTCCAGCTGCAACGTGAAGATTCCCCCCTCGCAGCACAGAGAGGTCCCCAGGAGGTAGGTTACACAAAGCACTTGTCAGCTACAGTGTGGAGCACCTTGCATTTTCAGTGTACCAGCACTTTGGGGAAGATGAAATTTTTGTCCGGTTCTTAAAAAAGGAGTTCGATGTACCATCCCTCCATCCCATTTAACAAAAGTCTATCAGAGATGCTTCCAGTGCAGGAGAGAGACCAAAAAGGCCCCAGCTGAGAAGCACAGGGAGCACAGCCATCAGACCACCACCTCCCACTGTAAAGTGTGTTTTCCAGCTTGGACATTTGGAATAGGGAAACCAACACAGGTCACAGCACCAGGAATGCTCCCTGGTCCAACACAGCCACAGCCTCATCCATGTCCTTGCTTTTGCCTCCCCTCGCACCCTGCACACAGCAGCTCTAGGAGGCAGCACATTCCCCACCAGGCTCGCTCCCAATGCTCCTCTGAGATGGACAAAGGTGAACCCACGCTACATTTCAGCACAGGTTTATTTCAGCACAGGTTTATAAACCTAAACTAGGGTGGTAGAGGAGACCCTTCAACTCCACAAGAAAAGCTTCCAAAATAAGGCAAAACAACACAATCACACGGCTGACATCTATGAATACCCATTCACACTTAAGCTGAGGAGATCCCAATAGGCTATACGCTCCCTCTCCCTGCCAACACCTTGTCTCCACAGGATTTCTTCCATATGAGTAGACTACCTGACCCAAGCCTAAGGGAAAACAGATTCTGGCAGTCTCCATATGGCAAGAGTGATTTTTACAAACCCACGCCGGCTGTGTCCTTGCTAAGCTGTACAGAACCAAAGACCACAAGTGCTACAACCACGTGGGATAAAAACTATTTTCAGAAACACAGGAACAGCTCAGCGCTTTTTTTACAATGAAGATACTTTTCCTCACCCGCTCTTCAAGGCAGACGTTATCAGCATTACACTCCGCAGAACCTTAATTTGATCCTACAGACACCTTCACGTGCCAATCTCATGATGTCCAAAAACATGGAGACCAGCCTCCAAAAGGCCTGCGTGTTCTTTTCCCCATCCCTCACGCTCCCTATGATCTGGGCTAGTCCAAATAGCTTATCTCCTTCAACAGTGCTTACATCTTTCCTGTGTTTTGCAAAGGCTGTATTTCTGTCTAAACTTCATACGTGGCTATAGCTAGTGAATACACATACTTTAGAGATAAAATATCAAGTCAAGACTTCAGTAGAACACCTACCTAGACTTTCTGGATTATTCTGGATCCTTTGAATGGACTTGAAGTTCCGTGAACTCTGAAGGTAATCAGAAATTAAGTTTTACTCAGATCAAGACCCATGCCATGGAAAGACACTCAGCAGCGCAGAACAGACAGTCTAAGCACACTCGGCAAACCCAGCACATCCTCAAAATATCTGATGTACTGCAAGAACCTCAGATGAAGCTCTGTGCATGTAGCAACCACGGTCCTCCTGCCCTCTACCTGAGGCGTCCCTGGGACAGCAGGTAGCCAACAGTAAACCACAGGCCACAAAAACTACCGTGAGCAGCACACAGCCTGCAAGCCATGGCTTGGTCACTCCTTTAAGTGTAAGTGTGATCATAAACTTTAACCGCACCTTACTGCTGCAGACAGAGAATCCAGCTCTGACATTTTTGCCAAATTCTGCGTCAAGGGGCAAAGGCCAACAAAACAGCCTCCAAGTCACTCACCAAACCACTCTTTACAGCAAGGAAAGACGTTGTTATTATTAAGGACCTTCTTTCTGAATTTTAGAACTTAGTCTGAAATCCTTAGGACTCGCACTGCGCTAGGCTGAACCCCTCAGCCTGTGAATGCACAACCGCAAAGCTGGGAGAGAACCAGACTCCCATGACCATGCCCACTGACAGAGCACATGGACAGCTGTGTGCACAGCTGCGACAACATCAACGGCCCTTCCTCATCCCCAAAACCAGACTCTGGTGCTGGTTTGGTAAACGCATGTGTGTTCTTGTTTCTGTCGTTCATAAAAGAGCACTACAGGGGAAAGATTTGAAAATGGGGGGGGGGGGGGGGGGGGGGGGATTCGTTTGGCAGTTTTTACAGTATTAAAGCTATTTTTCTGTTACAAATTAAGAATTTCGTATGTTCTCCCTCCCTTCACAACCACTGCAGTGTCCATGAACTATCTGGGGTTATATTCTACATTCATATATAAAAAATACGCTATACTTTTTCCCTAGATTTTTGTTTCAAAATTGATCAGTTCGAAAAAAGGCATGCAAGACCAAATCATTATCATTTCCCCTTATTTTGATAGATGTTACAGAGCAAGAAAATAAAGTTGTTCTCCCAAATCCATCACATTGGAGCACAAGAACTCTTTTGATTTAAAGTGTGCTGATTCATGCTAGTGGTTATCAGATTTTTCCGATGTGAGACATAATTAGACAGTTGTCTTTGACAGCGCAAAGATTCTCCAGTTTAGAGTTCAGATGCTGCAACAGCCGACTCAAGTCTCAGCCTTAAGTTTTCCACTGATATTTAGGACAAAGCCTATAAAGAAAGATGCAAGTACAAATCAACTTTTGGATCAGTGTACTCCATCTCGGAGCATTTTGTTCACAGGTGGCATTCGATGGGATTTTATTCATGCAAGAGCTACATGCAAGAGTTACAACACTGCGCCTACTGTGTGATTACTATCAAGTAAAGTAAAGTGTGATTACTATCAAGATGTATGCATACGGCTGCTTAAAGTCACACTTTTTGTTATTTTCATCTTCCCTCAAACACCACAAGCCAGAGACTGCTTAAATGGCCTCTGGTGCTGGTTCTTTGACACAACCTGCACTGCTTAGTGATGCAGAGCGGCAGAAGGGAAAGTGAGCATCCTTACCTTAACACGGACTGGGACACCGGTTTCCAGCCCAGTCCTGGACAGAAGATCTAATCTCCCTGCCCAAGTATTCTCATGTGATATGGGGGAACCAGGCTTTTGCATCTCCCAGCGGTTTGAGCAAGATTCAGACTTGCACCATGCTTTTGAAGAAAGAGGAGAACAATTCTGGTCTTCACCAGGGGCCGTTCCTCTTGGTCCTGAGATGACATGCGGGAGAATATCCAACATGCAAGGAACAACGGTGAGATTTAACAGCATTCCCCCCAGACAGCACCTCTAACTAAGAGTGCTCTGATGAAGCATTAGCTCTGTCAGCTGGCTGGAGGGGCCAAGCACTCAACAGCAAGAGAGCACAGGACTCCCACCCAGGCGGTATGTCGGGTTTGCAAAGCCGTACTGCACAGCCTAAGCCCTTCCCAAGTTCTCCACCTGCCTCCCCCATTAATGATGAAGATGGCCCAGGCAGGGGCAAGGAGAAGAAAGGCTATAGCCATGACTGGCTGCAAGACCTGTATCTAAATATATTTCCACAGAGGAAAGAAATCAGCTCTTTACATAATTGGTTTATCTTGGCCTTTTGACAGAAACAGAAGCGCAGCGGTTGGAAAGAGGATAAAGCTTTAACCCACCACACTTCTCTCATGTACAGCAGAAGTCACAGAGGAACACAGTGCTCTGGAAGCTAAAGGATATCAGGAAATCATATATGCCCATAGCAAGGGCAATACACATCACGGGCAAGCAACTGCGAATTCAGTATGATGACTGAATTATTAATGGAAAATTCCAACCTTTAAGCAGAAATAAAGTACTATCTTGGAAGCAATCACTATTAGAAAAATAACAGACTGACACTATCCTTAGCCTGAGCTGAACCAACACAAAAGTCAATTTGTGAGAGAGGTGTGGGGAAAAAAAGGAGGGGAAAAATGGATGCATCATTCCCTGCATCTCGAGGTGTGTTCACAGCTGAGCACCCTCGCTAGGGCACTCAGAAGAAGGGGAGATCCAAAGCAAAGATCCCACCAGAAACCCATTGAGATAGATGTTACAACTTAGCGTGATCATCTGCTAAACTTGCCTGAAGTTGGAGAGACAACAATTGCAAATAATAACCCTACAGCAAGAGAAACACTGTCCTCCAAAAGAAGGCCCAAGCTTTAATTCTGGATTGGATGCTGACTTTTCCAAACATTGGGCAAGAGATGTAAGCTCTCAAGAATAACACGGAGCCTTTCCTATGTTGTGCAAAGATTAATGATTGTAAACCTGCCGTCTTCAAAGAGCTATTTGAACGGTAAACTTAATTGATTTCTGAAGCTGTCATTAAATTGCTACCCTTTCTCCATCCACAGATCACCTCTTTAGCAGTCAACTTTCCAGCACCAACAGTCAGTTTCCTACCAAGACACCGGGAAGGCTGATGCCCTAGTCCTACTCAAACTAAAAAAGTCAGCACAAAGGCAAAGGCTGACAAAGGAAGAGACCTAGGCACTGTACATCTGCTAAGGAGACACTGCAACACACCAGTTAGGCTCTGGGCACACAAACAAATTTATAGCAGGGCAAGACAGGGTGAGCATGTATACTAGATGCTAAATAAATGTCTGGGTATAAACATCAGCAGTAAACACAAGGCAAGGCAATGTAGTTTACCTTTCCTGGGCTGGATCCAAGAGCAAAGTCACTAATGGGATCTCACAATTACAAATGGGGGAGGGGGGCCACTCTTCAGCCTAAATACAGGAAGGTACTAAGTGCTTTTATTTATGAAGGTATTAAGGTTTTTATGTATTCTTAATGCACAGCTGTACGCACAAGCTCCACAGAGGAAGAATGAACACAACAAAACCCACCTGAATCTTCCAATAAACCTGTTCCTTGCATTTATAAATTCACAGATGTGGCTTGGCCAGACAGAAATAGGTCAGATCATAATTGTACAGCTTTAAAGAAGCAACATAAGTCTTGCTTTGAAGCCTGAAAATAACAAAGACTGTCTCAGGTATACCAACCTATCTCGCGTACCACCATTTACAAGTCGAGGCAGAGGTTACCAGCACCTTCATAAAGAAGAGCGTGCAAATTCAACAGCAGGACGGGGGCTTTACCGACCACCTGTAACACCACAGTAATTTCCAGGATGCTCCGTTACCTCCCTAAATCCTGCCTAATATTTGGGCTCTTACTTTCTCTGTTGAAAACTACTGCAAACCAGTGGACTCCCCAGTCACAGGCATTTATTTTTTTGAGCTCCTCTTGCCCCACTGCAGGAGGCAGGGATACATTTTTGGACCAGCTGTACCAGATTTGTGAGCCAGCCACCTCTCCACACTCCCCCCACCTTCACAGAAAACACATAATGCAAAGCACAACAAAGGAAATTAGTCAGTTATTCAAATGAGTTTACAGCAACACTATCTTGTCCTGAGTAAGCCAAAGGTATATTTTGATGCAATCACACCACTGTCAAGAAAGTGACTAAACCTTCTTTGGTTTTAAACCTCTTCAGGGGAAGGATTTTCACTTCATTGAAACTGCTCCTTGAAGCAGTGAAAGACAGAAACATCACAGAAACCCCATTTGAATGGATTCAAGAGACACAAAACCTCCTGAAGGACGCCATACAGTGCACCTCATAGCACACAGCATTGCCTGTCCTCAGGCCATCCAGACCTGACCAGTGAGCAGGGACTAGACTTTGTCCTCCTCATCACCAGTGAGCGATGGGACCAGACAGGCTGGCAGCACCACCTGGGAACCTCAGTCTTCTGGGAACGGCTGTAATTTCAGGAACGTTAATGTCATCCTCACATTGACACAGGTCACAAGCAAGTCTCCCCATACACCTCCACAGACATTCTCATCAGGACCCCATTCCTTCCTGCAACGTTTCACACTGCACAGGCAGCGCAGCCCAAAATGGAAACAGGGCTTGCATCTAAGTAGGAAAAAAAAGAGATGACATTCAACACAGCTTTCTGCCCCATGTGACATCTCTGACTTCAAGGCACTCCACCCTGTGTTTCAGGGACAAGCAGAAACGTTACTCACCAATTTTTCCAGAGCATGGATCTGCTGCAGACACATGTGCACAGGGCAGATCAACTTAAATATTCTTCAGCAGAACTCTCAAACCCAGAACCAATCCAGCAAACGGATGAAAACCCAGGGCAAAACTCAGCAAAGCTGAGGAAGCACTTGAATCTGGACCCATGCGTTTTGACTCGGGCTCTTGCCATTATGTCATTTAAGAGGCTTACAGTAGCTGCTGAATACCTAACAGCACCTTATTCAAAGGCAGCGTGCCTCAAAGCAGGAGCCAAACGCTGCTGAAGAGGGAACCCGCTCCGAAGGGCCCCACTCCACAGCCAGGCAAACACACGGAGCTCCCGCTGCCTTCGGGGAGGAGGGAAACATCAACTTCATACTCCCGGCACGGGAACACCAACCTTAATTTATGAGCAACGCGGCATGCCATTGACAGTCATTCTCACCAGCAAGCCGAACAACTCCCTCTGCTTCTAGGAGCTGATCTATTTGATACAGCTTTTCAAGAAACTGTGCTAAATCCTGTTGTCAAAACTCCCCTGGGAGGGGTACTAAGCCAAACTAGGGAGCACTTTGTCTCTTAATTTCTTACTGATGTGAAGAAGTTGAGAAGCCAAAATGCTTGCTGCATTTGGAACCGAGAGTTTAAGCAGATTGCAGTTTTCCTGGTTTTTGGGATGCCTTTCAAACTGACCTGCCATGCTGCCTCACTGAGTGCACCGGTTTTACCGAAACCCGTACTTGTGGTTTTTGTTATAATTGCAAGTCACTTTTGTCCTTCACAAAGTTAAATCCTCAAGCTATGGCTGCTACCTTTAATAGAAGCAATAAATCCGGAGTTGGCACACCAAAACATCTTCCTCCGAGATATTTGATCGTGTAAGCACAGAGAATATTCTCACCCTGTGACCCATTTTTGCTGTTTACTTTTTGGAATGCAGAGACACTCATATTGCTCAATCGTGCTGCCATTGCAATACATACCAGATCTTACACATCGTGCTGTTGGATTGTATCTGCGCTTGGGCTGAAATAAGGAGAGCCAGCAGAGTCTCTGAAGGCTCAGACACAGCCAAGCCCGAGTCCTAAACATCTCATCCGTGTTTTTGCACAAAATCAGCAGCGCTGCATTTCCACAGGAGAGCACACACATGCTGTTATACCACAGCAAAGCGTTTAACACTGTAGCTTACTTTGCCCCCACCCCCAGAAATAACTACATAGGTATAAAGCACCTTTTTACTGCTACAGCTGCACCTCAGCCAGGGTGTGAGCTAGCACAGCTACTTCAGTTTTTTAAAAGTCACGGACCTATAAGAAACAGACCTAGAAGAAATAATTACAGGATATAAGAACCCCAGGCCTTAAATCAAAACATGTTTGTTAGTTCAAGATAAAACTCGCAACTGAAGTTTCACAGTACTTGTGGCTGAAGTGTCCTACTAAAGCCTGAAAAGATTAAACCGGAGCCTACTTCTCCCCAAAATTTCCCTAAGCACTATGCCAGTACCAGCACATAAATAAGTTACAAAAGGCCAGAAGCTAATTACCGACCCTCCCTCTGAAACCGCTCTCCTTCCCCCTTCCAGCTAGGATGCAGCAAACGCAGCCCGGGAACACCTAAACGTAGCCCGAAGACAGAGGGCCGGCTGGTTTTTGGCAGGGGGGAGGGCAGGCTGGAGGGGAAGCCCCCTCGCCCCGCACTGCTCGGGCCACGACTGAGGCGGGGGCTGCAAGCGCGGGGGCCGGCGGGCTCCCGGCACCC
>NW_008795252.1:9440592-9491924 GCF_000699145.1 Aptenodytes forsteri | reverse complement strand
CCGCGGGCCCCCGAGTTCCCGAGGCTCCGTGGCCCCTTCCCGCCCCGTGGCCGCGGCACTCCCCGTCCGCCTTTGCACCTCAGGATCCGGCCCTTGCCTCGGCCACCAGTTCCACGCTCTGAAACAGCCAGTGTTAACCCCCCCCAAAATTGCTCCTTGGGAAGGGAAGGAGGGCCGGTCCCATCCCCCCGAGCGGGGCCCGGTCCCGCAGCTGGAAGAAGGCGTCGCACCTACCGTCAACCACCGCAGCAACGGCGGCGGCGGAGCCAGGCGTGCTCCATCGACCGCCTCGCCTCCCACCCCTAAAACCGGCCATGCCTCTCACGTGGCAAAATGGTCGGCAAGGCCTGCGGATAGCACTCCCTTCATGCAGGTAGCGGACCGGGGGGCTCAGCTTGGCAGCCGCGTCCACCCAATACTAATTTTGAGTTGAGTTGACCCAAAACTTCTTTTTTATTCTCGGAGCCCTTCCTCCCCTCCTCCAAAGGCTGGGTTAGACAAAACTCTTAATGTAATGGTTTTGTATGTGGAAAAAATGATTTGATTGTACTTAGTTTCTGACCATAATTTCTAAAAAAAGTGGAAGTTTCCATTCAAAAGCATGAAAGTTTTCCATGAAAGCATGTTCAAATTCTCAACAAAAATGGGAAAGTACCCATGCTACGCTGTACCATCAGTTTCTACAATTGGTCTTTTTGCCCATTTTCCTCAAATCCTCATTGAATCTCCAGCAAATGTTACCAATTTGCTGTCAGCCAATGGGTAAGTGCCAGTGCCGGGCTGAATCACGGGGCTCCTGCGTCCAGTGCTCCGTCCCTCCTGAAATGGCCAGAGTTGGACTTGCCCGATAACAAGCACTTGGAACAAATATTGACCCCCACTGAATCCCAATATTCATCAGCCTTTGTTTTCTGAATCGCTTGTTCTGTTGATTTCTTTTTTTTACACTTTAATTAATTTTTAATTCAGAAAGTGAAGATTCTTATTAAAGAACCTCATGCAGAAGGGCTTCGTTAGTCCAGGATGGTGTACGGGCGAGATCTCCCTGAAAACAAATCTGAGCTGACAGAACATTTTAAACAACTGTTTGAATTCTTTCATCAAAGAAAATACCTTTGCAAGTTAAGACAAATCTCTGATAAGGTTTTCTGGCTTGCTTATCTCTCATCTCCCAAAATCGCTTAGCCCTTTTTGCTCCAGGCTGGTTTGCAAGGAAAGGTTGATTTTCTCCACCTTTGTGAAAACGCAGCAGCCTCTGAGAAGGCAAACATCTTGCTCGTCCCTCCTGTGAAGGCCGCAGGAGGTTACAATGAGTGTTTTCCAACATTCTTCACTGCTTGAGGAGGTGAAGCTCTTTCCAGAGCTTTTCCCTCACTTTGCAATGGGAACACGTACTGTCTCCCTGGTTACAAATCAATAAATGGCATCAAGCCTAGTATTTCAAGAGCTGTCAGAGGCATTTTGAAGGCACGGCATACACTCTCTTCTTACATGATCTTCTTTGGGCGGTACTTTGAGTCTTCCGCGCGTTCACGGCGTGGTACAACTAGGGATATGGTGTTGCAGTGCAGTTATTCTTCAGCTGGATCAGTGGGGTGAGCAGACACACTCCAAGCCCCAGAGATCACCGGCACGAAGCGGGTGTCTGGGTGTCGGGTGGAGGCCTGAGCAGGACCGTGCCTCCCGCTGGCAGTGACTCTGAGATCCGGCTACCCCCTGCAAAACAGCAATTAATAGCACTCTTATTAAATCTGCAGTGCATCTATTCCGTGTTTTTGCCTGAGCCTCATTGCAGAGTGATAAATGTAGTTCAGTTTTTAATGCAGTTATCCTTACAACATTCTCACAAGCGTTACTATCTCATTTTACACTGTTTAAGTCACTCATCTTGGTTAATTGCGAGTGTTAATGACTTGCAGTGATCCAGTTTTCAATTTTCCTCTCCTCGGGAAGGCATCTGGCTTTAGCAGCGCGATGGTCATTAGCCCCACGCCTCAGTATCCATGCTGGCTGAACAGGCAAGGCCCTGAAATACAATAACAAGCTGTGTGCATCACAGCCAACTTTTAATTATTTTATTTTAAACTTCAGCACCTTGGGCCCCAGAAGTTTTCCTTTAGACCAAACCCACTCCCCAAAATACAGCAGCTGAAAGAGCCGAGGGATCTCCTTCCTAACAGGCAATGATTTCACACACCCAGGCTGTGCATGTCTTTCATTTCAGGACAGCTCAGAAAGTGGGTTCTGCGAGTCCCTCTCTTTATTCCCAGCCGGGTGTTAACCCCGAAGCTGAGCCGGGGTGTTTTCAGGTCAGGTCTCCGCTACCGAGTCTCCTGGCACAGTTGTGTCAGCCAGAGCTGTGATGAGGCAAGATCCTTTGAAGGCAGAGCTGTGCCAGCAAAAGCACCTTGTGCAGATGTAGGTATAAGCAGAGAAAACGGTCCTTGTGTCCAGGTAGCTTATTTCGCTCAAGAAAGCTAGAATTTGCTCTCTTGGCAAAAGCACGATTTTACTGTTAGAAGCTGCATCTACCTTGGCAATGTTTGCTCTCCTGACCAACTATTGTAGCTACGCTGTCAAAGCTGTCCTGGCTTTCAGCTACCTGAAGTATCCTGACTGTTAAATACTCAACAGAGCTAATTATTTTAGCCAAAACCTCACGCTTCGGTATGACATTATGTTCAGTCCTAGGACAAAGCACTGCACTGTTTCTAGCTGTCAAATCAATAATTTAACCTTCCTCATGTTTAAATTCCCCTCCAATCCCTTCCTAAAAAGGAGAGGAGGAGAGGAGAGATTCAGTGCCCAAAGGATCGACTTAATCCACAGCAGCCTAAGTACAAAATGCCCCCAAACTGTATACCCCCCCAGAACGGTCAGACTTCTGCCCTCGGCTGTCCCATCCCTGAGTCTTCCCACAGCCAAGCTTTTGAAAACACCGTAAGAAAAGCCCCGCACACTGAACCTACTGCTGAACTGACAGAAGGGGTGCTGCCTTAGCTCTGCTGTGCTGGCCAGACAGATCGGCTTAGGGCTGAAGTGCTTCACGTGAGAGTTTCTAGTTTAAACCCTTCAGAAGGAAGAAGGCCATTTAAGAAATGACCAGTCAGCTCCTGTGCATGGGATTGTTTCAGATGCCCCTGATCCTCTGAGGTGGGGTTACCTGCAGGCCGAGAGCCTCCTCCACCAGCAGCAGCAGCAGCAGGAGGCGGTGGCGGCAGCGGCGGCAAAGCACATCACCTTTCCATTTGAGAATCTGTGATCTAGGGGTTAGTAGTGAAATCTGTCTGTGAAGAGTCGTCCTGAAGGCTGGATAAAACTGAGTCTCTCTCCCGGAAAGTGCTGGAGAGAAGATGCCATTTCACACTTGTGTTATTCGTAGTGTCTTTGGCAAGGTGCGGCCATCACCAGCCTGTTGAGATGACCAGTCTTGCGTATTTTTTCTGGAACCTTGTGCAATTAGCCCCTGGAAACCAGGAAAAAGCAAACTCGAGTTCTTTCTCAAGTGGGCAAGAAAGCTTCCCATAAAACTTTACGCACCCATGAGGGTGAAAAGGTAATTAGCTGCAGGAACTTCTTCAGCCGGAACACTGAGATGAACCTCAGAGATGTGTCAGTGTGTATCTGGCAATCACAAAAAGTAATAATGCTAAGGAGAAGATGCCGCACCTTGTATGTAAAACGTGAGCAAGAAAAAACCTCCTGGCATGAGGAATGCATACACATTCAGTGGCAACAGCTTAGCTGTTGAAAAGATCGGGTGTTTCAGATGGGTTTTGTCTTCCCGTTATTTTGAATGATTGCCATCATTAAAAGCAGGAAAGGAGAGATTGCAGTTCAAAAGTAACTTTTACATTCCTAAATTTCTGCAGACCTACAAAACAGTTTGGGGTTTTTTTGCCTGGAGGTCTCCCACTCGCTCATTTAGCTATAAGTGTATCTTAACTGGGCTGAAATACTCCTTAAGTTCATGCACATGCAATTTTCACAGCGTTCTCTCTATTTCTGTATCAGCAGATAATTCTTACACTTAGACTCAGAAGCTGCTTTCTGGTATACTCAGCAAAGATGACTGTTTGATCAAGAGCTAGAGAGAAGCCCTTTGGGTACTCAAAAGCTTCAGATACAGGAAAAAATGTTCAACAACTTAGTGGTGTAAGACTAGTCAGAAACAGGCTATAGGTAGTGGCACTAACTTTTACTGATAGACCTCGCTGTGGAATGTACCAAATAAGCACATCTTCACTGAAAGACACACGCACACAGCTTGCACAATGATCAGCCAGCAAGGCAAATACCCGAGTCTATGAAGTACTGCAAAATGTTATCAGAGGAAAGCAGGCATGGTGGACGCAGCAGGACATAACAGACAGTGAGCATTTCTCCTGGTGCCTACGGAAAACCCTGCCAGAAACTCAGTTTGTAGCATCTGCCTAACCTGAAGGAGACTTTTCTTCTGGACGCAGCCAAATTCATCCCTAGTACAACTCACACTGTTAATCACGTCTGACCTCACTACTACCCTTCATCCATGCCTGGCCAGTGATGACACCCTACACTTAAGCTTCTGTGCCCCAACCACTAGGATAACTCTCACTACTCATTTCCCACTAATTCTGAGCTCATATTGCTCTGGTTACAACAACAACAACAACAACAACAACAACAACAACAACAATGATAAAAGACTATACAAAATAAGTGATGCACAATGCAATTGCTCACCACCTGCCAATCAATGCCCGGCCAGTCCCCGAGCAGCGGTCACCGCTCCCTGGCCAACTCCCCCCCCATATATATACTGAGCATGATGTCTCATGGTATGGAATATCCCTTTGGCCAGTTTGGGTCAGCTGTCCTGGCTGTGCCCCCTCCCAGCTTCTCACTGGCAGGGTGTGAGAAGCTGAAAAGTCCTTGACTAGTGTAAGCATTACTTAGCAACAACTAAAACATCGGTGTGTTATCAACATTGTTCTCACCCTAAATCCAAAACACAGCACTGTACCAGCTCCTAGGAAGAGAATTAATTCTATCCCAGCCAAAACCAGGACAGCCTGGCACTGTTTACATACAGACATGGCCTTATCACCCTTTCATTCCCTTCATAATGACTTTCACATTCGCATTCCCTCAGGAAATGCAGGAAGGGGGGCTTTCCAGCAAGTAAAGCACTAGTACAGCGATAAAGTGCCTTTCTTTAGAGAATCTCAAATATTGCATACTACCACACAGAAGTTACTCTCTCCACACTACCAATGAAGAAAATGGGATAAAGAGATGAAGGATGTATCTCAGCCCGCAGTGTAACACCACACTCCTGAGCAAACCTCTCAGCAAGGCGGTGCATTTGCACAATACAGAGTAGCTGAACAGTTGCATTCGCACCGTCCAGTCCCTCTGCCGCGCAGCTGGCAAAAGCAGCGGCGGTGCGGTGCCAGCTCCACTTCCAGAGCCGCAGATATCTCTGCCCGGCACGCTGTAGACATAACTGTAGTGACTTACTCCAGTTCACACAATGAGTCAGTGTCAAAGCTAGCTCAGTCAGCTGGCCTCTGGCTCTGGCTTTAACCAGCCTTCAGGAGAGGAAAACAACGCCGGTTCAGACATTCCTTAAATACTAGGGCCGCCAGGGCCGAGGGGGAAGGCGACAGTATCCTGCCTAGACGGAGAGCAGGAACTGCGTTTGCTTCCCATTTCCAAGAGCCCGAGATATGTGCACCTTGTTTGTTCCTGGACTGACTTCTTTGGAAATGCATTTTGCTGGTGACTCATTGAGGTGGGAAGCAAGGCCAGGCTCCCAGGCTGAGTCACCCCAGGTGCGCGCAGGGTAGGAAGGGATGCTTTCAGGTGGCAAGCACCAAGCGAGTTAATCACTCGAAAGTACTAAAATATTCTGCTCTAGAGAAACAAGAGGCGGTAAGCAAAATCTTAGGGGCTGACTAGGATAGTGACCAAGCTGTCTTAACGTATCAGTCAATGTGATACTTGCCATGCTCTAAGCAAAGTGACAGACAACCATGAAACAGGGATTATTTTATTCTGAAAGAAAGAAGAGAGAAACATGGAAAATACAGCTCAGGGGGAGCACAAGGAGATGGTGATCATCAATTTAGCTACTATTGGTTTTGGTCTCCCTCTCTGTCTCCCCGGAGAGTTTACACCTTAGGAACGAGGAGAATAAAGCTTTCATTCGTGGAAGATGCCTATCTTTTGGGTTAGAAAAAACATCAAAATGATCTTTATTCTCCACATCACTTGTGAGCCCTGTCTTTTTGTGTTAAGGATAAGTAGAAGAAGAGACAAAGGGATTTTGTTTAAGTGGGAAGTAAGTCTTGTCTGAGTTAGTATGGCTGATACGAACAGTTTATAAATAGAACTTCACTAAACCTATAGAACTAAAAATATTTACGTTATTTACCTAAAACAAACTGTTCGAGGACTATTCGTGAGACAAACAATGGGAAAAAATTAAAATCACACTTCGGCATTCTTATCAAAAGGTGTGCAGGGTGAACTGAATTTCAGTTGTCTGAAATTTCAGGAGAAATAGTTGCCTCTTCCCATTGCAAAAGTATCTGAATATCTTACTGAAGTTACTACACAGACAATTTGAATCTAGATGTCAAAATGCTTTTTCAGATTGCATTTACTCAATAATGTCTCTATTAAGGCTGGTTAAATGTTTTAATTTCCATCCCAGGCAAAGTGTTGATTTTGACATTTTAGGAGAAACAGAGCAATGCATTTGGGATGAAGAGATGAATGTTTAGGATTTTCATGAAACGAAATATTCCAAGAACAGCAGCTAAGCAAATTAATATGAAAATCAGAATATAAATACTGAGCTATTTCATGGGAATGCACGAATGGGTTTGTCCACCGTTTAGCCTGGTCAAAGCAGTGCTGACCAAGTAAAGAGGTGAAGGCTGGGATGGATGCACGGCGGCAAGGAAACAGCACCGAAGTACTGCCAGGCTGCGGGGTCGCTCTGTCTTGTTGAGCTGTACCTTCTGCATTTGTTTTAGGTATCCTGCTGCCACTGCAGCTCCTTCACAGGGACAAGACGGACAGGCTGGATGCAACACAGCTTGCAGGAGTGAGCGGGCTTGTGAACGATGAAAGGTTAAACACGTGCAAAAGAAAAAGCAAAGCATAGAAAACAGGCGAGCATAACAAAACAACGTAAGGGTTGATAAGCCAATGTGCGTCTCAGACGAGATTAATTATACTCTGAGTCCAATCTTGCTGAAGATGGAAGGCACACCTCCTTTGGCAGCTTGGCTTCATGAAAACATCTGCGGCTGTCACGTCTGGTTGGCTAAACGCCGTTGTGCAAAATGGTTTCACTAGCCCTATCAGCTCATTAATGCACAATTTGCTAATGCACAGGCATGAGGGCCGGGATCCTGCATCAGCGGTCCTGTTGTGGCGGTTTTGTCTTCGTGCCAAAAACTTCTGAGAACATCTTTAAAGAGACAGCTCTCCATTAATTCAGGCAACAGAGTGCCATGCACTGCAGGTTTCATCAAGACCTCTGAGAGCTGAAGATCTGTTTCAGTGAGAACAGCTATGTCCATCTTCTATAAAAATGTCATTGGTTCGTAAAATAAATACTTTATCTTAAAAAGGTTCTTAAAGAAAGTTTCAAACGTAAGTGACCGAAGTTATTGTCATTTCTTCTTAACATCTGTGGATATCTCTTCTAATCCTGGGTTCAGTAAAGAACTATTTAAGCATTTCCAAATAACTTACTCTCCAGTTCCCCTGACTCAGATGGCTTCTCGTATAACTGCGTACAGCACTGCTATATTTGTACATAAACCACCTTAAAATTCAAACAAAAATGTCAGGAAGTTCAGATATGAGGCCCTTAATTCATATACAAAACACATGCAAGGAACATTCAAATGAAGTTTCAATCCATCTTAGGCATCCAAGGAATGATGTTTTCACGTTTAAGATAAAACAGGAGTCAGAAGTAACCGGTGTATTTTGGCAAGTGTTTTGCAAACATAAATGTCCCCCTTAATCTTTGGAAATCAGGACTTTAGACTGCATGATATTTTAAAAACTTGTTTTCTTTTAAAGTATATGCATATACTTTTACATATACATAAGTAAACACTTAAGCTGGATTCGTTAATAATTCAATAGCCTACTTACTTAAGATGCAAGACTATTTAAAATAAAGCGTGTAATTCTTACACTGGGTATTAAAACATAAGTTTAATATATATTTTTTTAAATGAATGAAATAAAATTTGGGGTGAAAACCATAAATGTTTGCTGTTAAAGTTTTAAAGAACATAAAATCACTGAACTGATGGAATTACCATCTGAACATCTGGAACAAGAATTGGCTGAACTGAACCAGCTTTTGATAAAAGGGATTTTTCTGCATGTGCAGAAAGAATATTGGAGCTGAGCAAGTTGAATAATCTGAAACAGAAATAGCAATAAGTTCAAAGCCAAGAAACTAACTGGGAACTAAACACTTGTGTTCCTTGCTAAGCTGTGAATAAAAGCGAGAAATGAAAGCAGCACCTCTCTTCGTGCTTATGTTTTGAGGGACACTGTGATCAGCAGCAAACACTTCAATTCACCAGCTGCAAATGATGCTTCTAAATCAGTTACGTTTTAATGAAAAATATACAATGATGAGCTTTGCATTGTTTCTTCCGTGGACAGCATGCTTGTAATGGTCTGCCTGGTTAGTTAAAAATACTGAAGGAGAGAGTGGTTTTGAACAGTGTGTGCGCACTGAGAACAGAGCCGTGAACCGAGCCAGAGGCTGAGCGTGCGAGGCACCCACCCAGGCTGCTTGGAAGCAGTGGGCTTCCACCCCTGCACACGGGCACCGCAGGGGTAAAACACCAAACACTGCCACGTAAATGCTCTGTTTTCTCATTCCTGCATGAGATGGGTACATATTTTTCTTTGCTTCCTTTGGGCCAGGCTTAGCTGGATTAGTCGTGCGCTGGTGTGGGCAGGCTGGGTCCTCTTCGCTACCTCCTACAGCCCATGCTTATTTTTAGTCTCAGGACCCATACACGTGTAAGTAATAGTTACCTTTGTTAGGGGAGAACGATATATATGAAATAAATATCTGATACATAAGCTCTTAAAAGATGTTTCTGAACGATGCGCTGCATTCACAGCAACGTATTTTCTGCGGCAGCAGGTGACCCCTCAGAGAGATGGGGAAGGGGGCGTACGGCACAGTTAGTCACATCCCCTAGAGCCCGGACAGCAGAGAGCAAATTACTGACCTTTGTTAGGGGAGAACGATATATATGAAATAAATATCTGATACATAAGCTCTTAAAAGATGTTTCTGAACGATGCGCTGCATTCACAGCAACGTATTTTCTGCGGCAGCAGGTGACCCCTCAGAGAGATGGGGAAGGGGGCGTACGGCACAGTTAGTCACATCCCCTAGAGCCCGGACAGCAGAGAGCAAATTACTGAAACGCACCGTCAGCAGGGCACGGCAGTGGCTCAAGGCGCCGGGGCCTGCTGTGCCACCTCCCTGCCTGCCCCGCCCCGCCACGCCGGACAAACCTCTGCCAAATAAACAAAGCAAAACAAAACTTTCCACTCAAGCGAGCCGGGAAATGAATTTAAGGAGCAGCTTAAAGCTCCTGACACCTGCCCCAGTCCTGAGGGCGGGGGTCCGTAAGCAGCTACAGCGGGGATGGGGCTGGGTGGAGGCATGGTCGAGGCCAAGGATGGCTCCGAAATGGTGCCCTGGGCTGTGGGGCCTGGGGGAGGCTTTGGGGTGGATGAGGCCTGCTGGTGCACCCAGGGCACAGCACAGCCCCCAGGCAGGAGGTTTGGCTGTGTGTGGCTGGGGCAGGGGTCCCACCAACCCGCCGGAGCAAGCCCATGGCAAAAGTCTGACTTGGGGGCACCTCTGAGCCACCATGGTTCAGCAGATGATGGCGGTTTAACAAGCTCTTCCTTGCCACCTCCCCTGCAGATGCCCAGGCCCAGGTCCCACCACGGTGGCCAGCCTCTTTTCTTCAGCTGCCGCCAGAGCACCTGCTGTCCCTGCAGGGGACCGGCAGGGACCTGCTGTCGTCTGGGCTGGCTGGGGACACGCTGCGCATGGCCACCCTGCTCCCCTGTCCCCTGTCTCACAGGTGCTGAGGTGGCACCGGCAGGCTGACGCAAAGCAGCCGCTGGCTGAGTGGCTTTGAACAGGGTTGAGTGAGGTCTCGGTGGGTGGCTGTTTCGGGGCCCATGGTCTACCTAAGTTCTGCTGCAGGCACCTGCCCGGGGGGGTTTGTATCACCTGGGCCACAACGCCTGTCCCCCAGGGCAATCTTGCTGCTGCCTTACTGGTAAGGCCAAGCAAAAGCGAGCAACTCAGGCAAGGCTTTTGCCACGGTTAGAAGTCAGCAGGAGAAGCCAGCAGCTCTGCTCTCCAGTCCTCCAGCCCAGCACCACGTATGCGGGAAGTGTGCTGGAGGGACATCGTTTGGCATTTCATCATGAACTCCTCTTAACAAACTCATTACAAGAAAGTTACTGCAAAATTTTTCAAACCTTGATGGAGCCCTCCATCCCTACCCCGAGCACAGGGGGTCGTGGAGAGCATTTCAGTAACACGGGACAGAAACTGTGCTGCATTTCTTATGATGAAGTATGATGGAAAAAAGACTTAAAAATCACAGGCCTTTCATGTTCTCTATCATCATTCAGCCCACAGGATCCCTATCGGCTATGGTAATCAGTTTGGGCTGTCAGCTACCAAAGCTGCATTAAGTATGTGGTAGTATTTTTAAATTAAACATGTCTTATTTTACATATAGAAGGACATTAAGGCAAGCTGCACTCCTGCTTTTCATAAAAATTATGCAGCTGATTGCTCCTGCATTAACTGGGAGACACACATCAAAGGAGAACTGGGAGACTGACACGGGCCCCCAGTGACTTCAACCAAAATGAGTTTCAGGCAGTTTCAAAAAATTGGTCTCATCCAACCCGAATGCAGCCACTGCATTTCCAAAAAAGGGGCGTCGGAAGCGAGTTCTCGCTCTGCTTAGAGCTCACGTCCCCTCCCCAGTGTCGGGTCTCAAGATTGATTTAACCTGGAATTTGTTGTCGGTGGGGTGTCGGGTCTCAGGATGCTCTGCTTAGAGCTCACGTCCCCTCCCCAGTGTCGGGTCTCAAGATTGATTTAACCTGGAATTTGTTGTCGGTGGGGAAGCAGCTAGCCCAAGCATTGTGCATGCCTGCCGATAGCTTTTGGAGTTTCACAGGGGGAAATAATCTCTGTAAATAATGATTTGAATTTCCAGCATCAATGAAGTATTATAGTGAAAATGGCTGAATGAGATGCCACAGCCTATTGCTATGGGGAGCCCGAGAATGAGAGGAGGTAGCCTGGGAAATGTTTTCTTATGCAATCCACTGTCCCTCACTGTGCCTGGGCTGGAGGGCAGCAGCTTTTCCAGCAGGGCAGTATGAGGAAGAAGATTGAGGAGGCAAGGATGGTGTAATTTTGAACACAAACCAGAAATGAATCCTCACCAAGAAAAGATGCCAAGAGACACAGTGGCAATCTCCAGTCGCCTTATCCTTGTCTTTCTCCTCCATCCCTTGCTATAACCCGTTGCAGATACTTGCCTCCTGTTTGAAACTACATAAGCAGCTTCTGGAGGCAAGAACCTATAATATAACCACAGGACACCACAGAGCTGTCTCTCCATCTTTGTGAGGTATATACCCTGATGGAGCAGGGGGAGCAAGTGCATCTCTTTGACAGCTGAAATCTGCATCTGCACTATGTTCAGCGAGGGCTGGTATCATTTGTTTGTTGGTGCCCCGCAGCAGATCTGCCTATCTGCTTGAATGCTCCCACTTCACGAAAAAAGCCCCTCCAGCTTTTTAGACGAGCTCTGCAGCTTGCAGGAGGGGGAAGTGTCAAAACAGCACAGAACGATATTTAAAGCAAAGCATTACCCGCCAGAGCAGGCAGATCTGGAGGGGATGTTTCTGGACCTAAGCTAGCACAAACTTTGTTTGGAATAACTTGTTCTGCTGCACGTGCACCGGTGCACTCACTGGGGACTTACCTGGCTCTGTGGCCATCCGTATCTGTCAGTTAAACCAAAGATTCCCCTTGGTGACATATTAGGCCAGATGCCGAGAAAGACAGTGCCACTGCCACGACTTTGTGTGGCTATGCAAGCTGGGGAGCAGAAGTGGTACCCAGGGAGGATCCCCCCTTGAGCCATTGGGGTTCCTTGCACATTCCCGGCCTCTGCTACGCACACAAGATGGTGAATCTTCTGAACCCATCTGCTTTCTAGTAATCGTGACCAACATTTTGCAGAATTTCAGAGAAACCTAAATGCTTTTTCTGGCCTAATCAGAGTGCTGCCTCTGTGATGGGAATGTTCTGGGTGACTCTTTCAGCGACAGCACTGCTCAGCTCAGCAACTGGCAGTAAACGAGGCACTGCGAGTCTTGACTTTGGGAATCTCATTTAACTAAAGGTGGGATTTTTTTTATAGAATCCCTTAATCCTAGATATATCTCAAAGCAGCTGACTTGGCAGTAATATCTGATCATGAAGAATGGATCATCGAGGTCAGGTGCAAAACAGAGGTTAGCCACAACTGATCGCGAAGTGTGTAGGTTCAGGTACTTTTATGCATAGCCTTCTCTTAGACGTTTCAAATCTCTCTCAGTCTTAGGGCCTAACATCAGTTTACACTCTGCACACTACAGGGAACATGTGCTAAAATCACCTAAGGGAAGAATTACAAGTACAAACCCAGCAACCCCCCCAGGTAAATCTGCAGTTCCCAAGCAGCATGTTTTGGCCACACAATTCTTTTCAGTGAGACGCTAAAGCCTCCGTAATCTGTATTAACATGTGGGGATAGCAAATCTACAGCTGCCATTGGCACTGTGCTGCATTGCAGAATTACGTTGTCTGTGCATCGTTGCTTAGGGTTGAATATTCAGCTATAGAGAAGACAGCTGGGTGGGCTATTGTGAGACAGGAAATACTATAGATAGCAGCACAGCACTGGATTCACTTTTAGCACAAAGCTCATCTTCACATGCCATTTTCTCCAGAACCTTAAAAAGTCGAGTCACAGTAAGAACTCAGACTTACTGTCAATCTGGCAAGATTTAAATCTAAACAGCAATTGCCGTTACAGAAGCATAGGGCTAATGTGCGCACAAGTTCGTATTTGCTTCAGACAATCACAGATCAGCTCCATATGCTGGTTTGCTAGTCAACAGCTGTCTCCCAGCTATTGATTAAACTTTAATTAATCAAGCTGAAAAATGGTGTCGCTGCTTGCAAGTGCAGCTTCTCGTGTGCAGCTCAAGTTTGGTTCATCATGCTTATTCTGCTTTTCAAGAAGAGCTACCAACAAAATCATTACTTTAGGGCTGCAGCGTTCCTCATCAGGCAAGGAAAGCCAACAGCAGGAGACCACAGACTTCTCAAGGTCTTGAAGTCCAGCCATTCCAGCGTTCTCTGATAATCCTCTTCTTGGTTTTAGCCTAGTGGTGTACTATTTCATTAACAAATGGGCATGAACTTTCCATCCCATCCCTGAGCTACAGTACAAGTTACAACATTGATTTCCTTATACTGGTATGGCATTAGCTATCTACTCTAGACATTGTTCAGAAATGCAGCCTTAGCTTGACAATAATTACATTTGGCAATTATTAACTCTCCATAGGCGCTGCTTTCCCAGGAAAACTAGCAGAGTATCACTAATGCGTGGTGTCCCTCTGCCTTGTGCACTTTATGATTGTTCTTACTGTAACAGTAAAGCAATTACTATCAAAAAAGGCCTTTGAAGCGTGGAGTACTTTGAGCCTTGTTTTCACAAGTGGGAAAACAGAGACAATGGTATTAAGTGAAGTCCAAAGGTCACACAGGTTGCCTGTAGCAAACCAGCAAAACTAGGCACGTATATCCCAAACACCAGGCAAGTTGTTTAAAATGCATGATTGTTGAACTCTGTACCCTTGTATATGTGATGTAAGGCAGAGTAAAAATAGCCATGGAAGCTCCCTCCTATTTTCTTTCTCTTTCATGGATTTAGGAAAATTTCTGCATCAATACACGTCTTTGAATGCAATCTTTAGTGTGACTAAAGAACCTGCCCTAGCTCCTTGTGAGGCTGAGGAAGAACTCTCAGTAGCTGTCCTGAGGGCAAATGAAGTTGCAGGCACTGATGTTAAAGCACTGGAGTCCACCCATCTGCCCCGCCATTGCCAAGAAGCAGACCTACTGCAATCAGGATGGTTCACTCGTGCCCTTCACCCAAAACCGTGGGATTTTATAAGCAATATAGTTTCACACAGCTGATGGTCTCAACCTTATCATGCCAATGAAAACAGCAAGTAGGTTTTTGGCTTTGGCTCTGGATCCTGACTGGTTTTGAAATAAAGATCTGAGGAATCATGGACCCAACAGTTTTCCTAGTTTGTTTTGTCTCAGCTCAGCATTTTCTGTCTCCTGCCTGCTGTCGTAAGCCCCCGTTGTGGGGATCACCCTTTACCTGGAGGCTCTCAGAGCTGAGAGTTACAAACATCTCTCATCTGCACAGTACCTTTTGACTGCAAACTGCAAACGTACTAAATTCACGAAGATCAAAACCTGTGAGTAGGGTCACCCCAGTATCTGAGACATAAGCGTTTACTTACTATAAAACAAGTACGATCACAACTGGTGCCACGTCATAACTTGGGTTTGCAAACTTGGCAAAGCAGCCAAGGAAACCAAAGGTGAATTTGATGCATCCTCTCAGGCTGAGGAAATATCTCTGCATCCAAGTTGAGGTGTGTGGAGAGAGAGCACAGCATCAAAAAAATCTGTGGACTAGGATCTTTTAGCAGAGCCTTCGGACAAAGGCATTTGATATCTATATCCACATTTCTACTTCTGTAAAAAGACTAACACCTAGTTTCAGGTGGTAATGTTTGAAGTTGCACAGTATCTAAACATACACAAACCTATACCTACAAATACCTATGCTAAGTATTTTTGTTCTACTTTGTGACAGTCCTCGGTGTGGAAAAATTTCATTGGTAACATTATTAATCCACATTATTTTAGCATTAGTAAAAGATTAAGAAAAAAAGGCCCCCCTTCCAAAACTACAGGTAAAAACCCCACAGCAATAGATGTTGGTGAGCTCCAAACAGCAGTAACACCTGTGCTATCCTGGCAGGGTTTCAGATTTGATGATCCAATTCCTCTTCTCAGCATTAAACTAATTTAAGTGATGTAATTCTGCCACAGCACTGACAAATAACCCCAAATGAAAACCCAGATAATGAGATTTTGTAGATTAAGGTAGTCTCACTGCAGGTTTCTCATTATGAAGACTAGGTAAAAACCTATTTGAATCCTCTTTACTTCAGAAGGCAGATGAGGTGAGACACAGCTCTGAGTTACCTCTGTTACGCCATACAGTGAGATTGGGGGTAGTGCATAGCACTCAAACATGAAAGTGTCAGTGTTGTTGAGTATGTCTCTGTTTTAATTTGCACTTGTCTTTACACCAAGACTTATTACATATGGGAAAACATGGGTATGCGCAAGTGACTGAAGAGCAGATCGTTTTGAAGAAGCATGAGAGAGATAAGCCTTCACTTCTCATGGAAGTGCAGTCAGAGGCGGCACCTCACTCCATTACACGCTTTGAAAATACAAGCCAAGTGAGAGTACTAAACTCACTCCTTTTCCACAGAAAGGCTTAAGGAGAGAAACGGATGTAGTGAGGCCAGCTGGGTGACTCAAATCCCAACCAATAATTAGTCTTCATTTTTCTTACGATTCAGGTGTACGTAAAGATCTCACCTATTTGGAAAAAAAAACAACTTCAGCAGTCAACCGTCAGTTTTCATCTTGAGCTAGATTACAAGTAATGTGGTCACTTAAGGAGATACTCATTCATTCTTGTGAACAGAAGTGCGCCCCTTTCCTCGGTCTCCTTCTGGCCCCATGAATCTTTCCCTTATTCCTGTACAGCGGTGCAAGTTTCAACAGGCAGGACTGGAAAATGTTTTCATTTCAGTTTATAGGCTTTAGGAAAGTAAGCTAATTGCTAAAAATACACAGCAATCGTAAGAATAGCTCTAGCATTGAGAACCGATAGGCAAAGTTAAAAATCTGGAAGTGGTATCCCAAGTTTACAAAAGGGAAGTCACATTTGCTTAGTAGAATTCGCAGCTATTTCTGTAGGGCTTTGCTTAAGCTAAATGATGACTGAATTCACATGTTTATCCTGGCTTTGCTCTTCAGCCAAGTTTCCTATTACCGCAGTAGAAGCTCTGCTCAGCCCGTCATTAACATCTATCCTGAAGTTTCAGCAAATGCCCCTTGAACTCCAGAGTGTTGTCTCTGATGCAGAAAGAACTCGTTGATTTGTTAGTGTTTGTTGAAATACGTTCTCAAGAAAATGCTATTAATACCTTTGCTAACGTTAATGATCCTGTGCATTTCTTTGAGAAATATTTTGACTGAAATTGTTGCACTAAAAATCTAATTAGGTTTTAAATTGAGGTGCAGATCACTTCTATTTAATTTTTAACTACAATTTTACAAATATCTCAATATAATTTTGATGCTGTCAACCTTAGCTAAAAAGTGATTTTTTTTTTTTTTTTGCCTGTGGCTCCACCTGTTTTTCTTATTTTCCCTTTTTTTGCTTCTAGTGCAGAGTTACTGTGCTGCCACAAGCTTTCACTTAACCACCAACCAAAGAAGCAATTTAATCTGTGGAGTTTAATTCTAGCTTGTACACTCCAAGTGCAAATACTTATTTAAACATGTGGCTAATTCTAAACAGAGCTAGTCAAGTGAATAAAGCTACTTACATTAAAATGTCTGCGAGAGTAAGCTTTTAGGCTATGTTTATGCCATACCGAGTAGTGCTTTGTAGAGATACCCAAGCTGGATCTGGAGCTAGATGGTGGAAGACAAGCCAATTAGGTTAGTCCTACAGGCTTTGCTATCATAACTAGATCATTTCTAGGATTCACTGGTGTGCTGATGGTGCTGTAACTGTGACATATACAAACCAGCCTGTTCAGAACTAGCCCTGGACTTTCTCAAGACAGTACTGCACAGCGTTATCACATCATTAGTAGTATCAGTAAAGCAGGGATCCTTCTGCAGGAAAAAGCTACATCATTTTAAAAAAACAAACAAAAACCCCAGCATCCTTTCATACACAACAGATGTTTTTAAAGCGCTTGTTTAAAACCAATTATCAGTTATACTATTTCCAGCTCAAAATCAAACACATATAATCAATTTTAGGCCACTATTTCAAAATTAAAGCTCATAAAATGAACATCTTACTATGTAGAACTCCTCCTGAACAGCTACCAAGGACTGCAGTTTTTTAACCGATGATTAAATTTAGCCACCATGAAAGGGAGTAATGATAATAAACATCATTAAGACTCTACAACAATTTACGCCTTTCACAAAACCTTTTATATTAATTTTAAAACGTGAAGAGGACATCTGCATATCTCAGCTAGAATACGACTTGTATTGCCATCAAGATGATGAAACGCAATTTAAAAACTATTCAAAGACACAATTCCCTGAGATCGCAGAAACACACTGCATCCTCAATAGAAATACTGAAGAACCTTTTTGCTGTTATTTTTATCTATGAAATAAATTCTGTGAAATGTGAACTAATTTCATTGTTTTGACACAAACATCTTGCCAAAATGCTGGTTTTGAATATACCTTGTTCTCCATGTCAGTAACTGTGGTACTAACCTTGAGTGCAGTACGTGAGCATTGCTGCATTTTTTTTTTTGCTTCTTAGCTATCAACAGCTGTATGTGGCTTAAATTTATTAGTTCCTGAAAAACTACAAGATTTAGAAAGTTCGGTCTCATTAAAAGATGCATTACTATATCTACCAGCCACAAAGCAAGTTCTGCTACGATGATCTCATCTGCAGCCTATGTGAATTAAATATCTATCAATTTATAGATCTAAATGCCCATACATCTACCCAATGTTAACTGCAGAGAAAGAACAGAAAAAACCCACAGCCTGTCTGTAGAGAGGATTTATACCCAGCCCATTTTTCTACTTTGAACTTCAGTTTTAACGGTCACCTTGCAATTATTCTTAATATTGATCTTGGCCACGCTAAAGCCAGAGGCAAAGAATCTTGCTGATTGTTGTGGAGTCAAGTTTGCACTCAGTTTTTGCTAGTATAAATCAATTACAACGTTAAAGTCCACCTGGGACTTATTAAAAATACTATAAATTCTGGTCCGCATTCTCAGTGAAAGTCAACTTTCAGAAGAAGCAAAATTGCAACGAGCCAAAAGCTCGTTCTCCATTACAGCTATTTGAAGGGCTGGAAGAAGTTTCCCAAGTTGTTTAATGGCAAGGAAGGGCTTAATCATCCATTGGTATACACAAGATTACACTGGGCGTTTCACTGACTTACAAATAGAACTGCCCATCAATTCCCTTGCACATCAGTGACCAAATGAAAATACCTATGAAAGTCTGATCATCACTTAGGAGGAAAAGACAATCTGGTCATCCCGTACAGCATGTAACCAGAGTTATTTCTTGACATACAACGGACTGAATTAGGACTACTGGAACAAGTTAGAAGTTCTGTCCTATGAAAAGCTTCCTACCATAAAATGTAAATTACTGGACTCTTAAGTTACATCTTCCAAATTTCTTGTTCCAAAAATACCTGAACAACTTTGACTCTGTATTTGAGTGGGACAGTCATCAAGACTGCAAATGTCTCTAATTTTGAAAGCCTTATTTCCTATTACCCTGTCTTAACACCTTAGCTTGATTAAAGCAAGGTACCAAAACCAGGCTGAAAGCAGCAAGATGAGGAGTTAGAAACGGTAACTTGCGGTCCTTCTAAAAAGGATCATGTTTACTAACACAAACAAGCTGTTCCAACAGGGCAAGTTCCACTCAGCACTGTGCCCAACTCCTTCCAGATAAATAAGGTGAAGTTTCAAATTCTGTTCAGATAATCCGTAGAAACCCAAATTCAACAATTTTGAAACGGGTTTGATTATTCAGTGACTGCCTGAAAAGGCAGCAGCTGCATACTAGCCTCAGCAGGAAAAGAATCCACTTGAAAATATTTTCCCCTCAGACTGCTATCAGTAATCCTCTTCACCATTTTTAAAGTTACTAACCCTTACGCTTATCTTCAAATCTGAAACGCCATTAAAGTGATCGTGATAAGAAAGCTTACCAGAATCACTAAATACTTGGTTCAAAAACGGCAAAGATGGAGATAGAGAAGAACAAACAATCCAGCCGCCTTTGCTTTATCACAAAGGAACTGACGGAGCAGCATGCCACAGCCCCACTCATACAAGCATCTTGCTTGTAGCATGGTATAGAATTGCATTTTAGATTATTTGTATAAGTAGTTGTCCTGACTGTCCTTTTTTTTTTTTGTGAAAAAATGTATATTTTTCCTGCAACTGTATCTGGAGTTTCACTCCATTTGATCTTTCTGTTTATCTGCAAACTCCCACAACATTGGAGTGTTTCCCATGGCTTTCTACCAACGCAACTGTAAGAACCCTGAAATAATGACCTCTGATTTCTGAAATACACAACACATGTTTTTATACTGGAAAATTCAAGTTCCTTACAGAACCTCTATACAAAATGCCCCAAGAGTTAAAACATACTGCAGGAAACTAAATACAGGGTGTTTTGGGTTTTTTTTTAAAGACTATCTAGGAGCATGCTGTAAATTACTATAATAAACCACGAGCAAGACAGCTCTGTAGAACTGTATGATTTAAAAAGTTTTAAAGCTGGGGGTTCATAAAGGGGGGCTGTCATAAAAACCTAAGAAATCACGAGTAGCATAGAGACAGAAGGTAAGAACAACGGTTTGTTGCCTCTTCCAGTACGAGAAGCAGCGATCCACAAATGCAGTAACCTGCAGATGAAGCTAGCAGGAGGCGGAACAGAGAAAAGTGGCTCTTCCTGCAATAGGGAGGCGGCCCGCGGCACTCCCTGCTGAAGGAGTCTGCGGATACAGGTAGTTTCCACGGGCTCAGTGGAGGGGTGGTCAAACAGACACACTTGGAACAGACATCCTTCAGGGTTTACCAAATGGACAAACCAAATCAAGCTCAGGAAATCCCCTGAGCTGAAAGCGGTCGAAGCAGCTGCTGTGCTTATCCTATTCTTAACTGTCTTTAGGAGCCAGCCCATGTCCATTGCTGCCCGCAGCAGAAGGGGCAGTCTTAAACACCGTAGCTGCTCTTACGTTCCACGCAGAATGAAGTGCAACCAGCCCGGAGCTCTTCAGAACAAGTGTTTAGTAGCCGACTGTGTCTTGCTGAAACAACACTAAGTTCACCTGCCTGGTTTTTTGTTTTGCTTTGTGTTGGTGTTTTGTTTTGGTGGTTTTGTTTGGGGTTTTTTGGTTTTGTTTTTTTTTTTTTTTAAGAGATTTACCATCTCTTCAACGATAACAAAAACATTATCTGATACTGCAACTATATTTGTCCAGAAAAAAAAAAGAGTATTCTTAAAGACCTGGCAAATCAAATGTATGTAAAGTATGAGGGATTAAGAAACCAATTTGCTTATCATCCTATTTTGACAAGATGAAGTCTAAGGATGGAACCATTCCTATCAAAGAATTTTTAGGAACTCATCTTAAATTACTTTGTCTAAATACTAAAGCCCCAGTAGCATTGTCTTCTTATGATATAGCCCTACCTGTAAGATTTATGAAAGAAGCAATCGTGGAAGTCAGATTTGTTGTTTAAAAGCATTGCATATTACCCGAGATATTGTATTGTTCAAAGCTCTGCTGCTCACTTTACAGTCCCTTCTAGAAACACACCGATATACTTCATTGTTACAGAAGAGCCTATTAATTACGTTATTTTCTCTCAGTTGTATCAAGGTTCCTTAAGTTTTGTGGGACAGATTATTGATGTCAGGTCATGTACGCTCAGGATCTGCAAATGCTGGGGAAGAAAACTTCTACTACCCAGACAGGGCCAGCATTGTGAGAGCAACAAACAAGGAAGATCCTTTCCCATGAAACTTTTTATGATTTCCAAAGATTGTGTTTTATTTCTAGAGGTTTTGACATGAAAACAACTGAAGGATAAAAAGTTATGTGTAGTAACTGCCCATATGTATGAACTTATCCTTTAATAAACTGGGCATGCTGAGGTACTTTATTCCCTTTTCTCTCCCATTTAACAAAAGCACGTCACAGAAGCTGACACATAATACACACAGCTCTCAGGGCTCTTAATTGTTTTAATTTTTTTTTTTTTTTTTAAATGTAGTAGGCTGCTATAGCTTGGCAGCTCTTCCACGGGATCTTGAATAAGAAGAGCTATGGAGACAGGATCCGCACCAGTAAAACTGGCTACTTCCAAGGGACATGAGAATTTTTGTCATGTCTCAGGAATTATGTCTTTTCCTCACCGGGAAGATAGGAAGTTTCTGAAAGCAATTAAGCCAGGAACAACCCAGAAAATTTAGTCATGACAGCCACCTGTCACGGTAAAGGGGATCTAGACGAACCTTCTAGAAATGAGGTACACGCAGAATGTGCCACAGTAGCAGCAGCTGTATTTCAGCAGGTCATTCACCACTCCACTTGACTTTTTCCTGGATCCTCTAATTCTGCTGCTCTGAAGCATGGTTTTACATCTTTTAACCTGCAAGAACCTATAACCTCAAGTATCCTCTTCACCTCCATATCTGTACAGAACAAAATAATTCTCATCAGGGATGGGGAATAAAATTATCATCTTCAGAGAAGTCCTAAATGGCACAAAGCTTTCCAGCTGATGATTACTTCCTGAAATTCCAGGACATTTTATGAATTTACATGATGTATGTCAACCTACAAAAAGGAAGCAAAAAGACTAAGTGAAAGAGGCCAGAAGTCAGGGCTTAGGAAGAAGCAGCATCATTTATGCAGGAATAAACTCTTCATTTCAGTTTGGATCATGAACAGAAACACACTACTGTCAGCAACCACTGAAATGACTAATTTTAGCTTTTTGTGCTTGTGAATAAACCAAATTTTCCAATACTCTAAAAAAAGCATACGATCTGCAGAAAAGTCCGGAACTGCAGTGCACCACAGGAAAGAAACATGGACTGAAGCTCTGCTCTAGACCCATGCAATAGCACCATACTTGACTAAACACTCCAAGGGAATCCCAAGAAGCAATTACACCCGAAAAAGCACAGAAAGGATCCCCCCTGCCCGCACAACAGCAACTGTCAAATACTGTTACAGGAAATGCAAAAGTTAAGGTTTAATATATTGACATCTTCATGATTCACCACTGTAAGACATGATGGTATTCTGAAGCACTGTTTTAATCCTGTGTGCCACGTGGCAGTCCAGGCCTTCCTGCAGTCTACCTCTGATCTGACTCAGGCTGGTGATAGCCAACTATTACCAGCCAGATCACTTTCTCATTCCAACAATTCCCAGCTGGTATTTGTCTCTACCACATTCTTAGTCTCTTCTCCTAATTCTGAAAAGAATTCTCTCATGTTTTCCTGTCAACACAGGAACTGGTTTCCCAAATAAGCTGCTGCTTATATCAGAACTCCTCTCCCATCAAGATTTTCTTATCTTTAACTCTGTATGTGCCTGCAGTAACAAATCAGTTGACCCATCTCCAAGTACAACCTCGGTACCTAGTAAGGCTTTTAAGAGCCTGTTGACACCTGCTTTATCAGTTACCATACCTACCCGTGGCAAGACTGTAAGAATCGTATCCATGTACTCTGTTTGCTTCTGATCAACAGGCTCTTTCAGGTACAGCCTACAGGCACTCTCCTTTCCAGAGACGGCCCAATTAAGCTGCAACATCAGGGGGTTTTAGTACCTAGAAAATGCACGTTAGTTTGGATTACGAAGTTACCCTGACTAGGGAATATTATCTTGAGCTACCAAATCCACATTCGTTCAACCTCTCCATTTATATTTTTAGGGAACGAGCCTGGGATCTGAAAGCATGAGTACTTTGTATTTCAATTCAGCATTAGGTAGAACTGTCAGCAGACTAACAGCTGTGCATCAAAATAACATTTTATTGACCTGATTTAACCACATCCTCTGATAACCTGCACCGTGCCAAGAAAAAAACCTGTCCATATCTTACTAGAATTGTATTGTTATATGAACAGAAATAAGCACATACTATCTCAACTGTATTAAAAAGTATGTATTAATTTCATCAAAAATATTTACAAGTGACACTTTTTCTTGTAAGACTGTTTTAAACCAGAAAAATTCACAAACAGTAAAGGGAGCATCTAATAAATGAATTGAGAGCCACAATATTGATCAATGACTGCAAAAGACTCAGTTACATTTTTGTTTTTATTTTTTAGGGAAGTCCAAGAAGAATCCAAAAATAGTGGTTTGACTCTAGATGGTTACATAAATCTTGTGAAAGAACAAATATGCTCCTTCGATAACAACATCTGCACCATTTTCAAACTAATCCAGTTAAAAAAGAAAGTATGTTGAGGAAAGGCTGTATAATTTAAGTTATTTATTTACTCATTTATCTGTGTAAGCTGCAGTATTTCTTGTTTTATTTAGAATTTATTTCTAGAATAAAATAGAAAAAAGAAAATACATTTTACAATGGCAAAAATTTAAATTCTTAAATTTTATTTATACAAATAGCATTCTACCAATTCTTAGAAAGTACCTCTTTTTTTTTCCCACTTTGCTCCATGATATAGCCCAAAATTCGTTTTCTGTGAAGAAACAGAAAAGCTTATTCTAATAAAGCTAAATAACAGATAATTTTGGCCCCATGTCTGTAAAAAAAACATTTGAATGCAGGAAATCACATGCAAGTTAGAAACAAAAAAAAAATCTATAGACTTAAAAAAAAAAAATCAGAACAACAAGCCGTTCTAGAAAACCTGGACAAGATGCCACCAGAAAATTCATCATTTGCAAAACGATTCATATCTATAAGATATAAAGCTGCTCTGTCAAAGCATAGGAAGTCAGTGCATGACAAATTTATGTATTCCTTCAGGAAAGGGTAGTTATCCAACAGTAGAAGTGTGACATCTAGTGGCGACTACATCTATTTGTTCACACACTTCAGCCTTCGTAAAAGGATCTAAGACAGGCTGCCTGTCGCTCATCTTTAGTGTTAAAACGAATGCAACAGTGCTTATGGCGGTGCCTGTGTTTAAATGTCCGTATTAAAAATATACGCACGTATCAAATGTCTTCAAATGCTTCCCTTTCATTACCCGAATTAAAAAAAAACAGAAAAATTATGCTTTTATGATATATAATCGATGCAAAAATTTGTCTAAACCTTTAATACCAGAGATAAAAAGACCCACTTTATATATTAATGCTGTATTGTTCTAATACAACCTATTAAGTGCCATGTTCTTGAGTAATCTGCTGTAACTGCGATAGAATTCTTGCAAAAGCTGGCCCCCCAAAGAAGATCATCCTATATAGCATTTACTTACAGACAGCACTATATTACACAAATATTTTAAAAAGTCACAGACTTAAGCAATAGAAGATCACCCTGATCTCTCCAAAAACATACAGGCTATAAAAGATACTATAGAATTTTAAGATTTTTTTCACCAATAGACACTGCTAGCCTCACTCTCAAGCCAAGACAATCTATCCAAACTTCTCTAGTGATGAGACTCAAGTGCTTTATTACAGTTATAGCATTACTTTTCCTATGTTCCATGCACTGCCCCTCTAATAATACATTACAAATAATATGAAATAGTAATTAAGATTTTGCTGCTCTTTTCTTATACCCTTATCATGTTTGCGTACTGGGGAAGTGACTATTTTTCTCAAAACATTCTCTTCTTGTCATTATGGTGACCTAATTCAAGTCCTTGCTCCCAGAACTGTACACTTTATTTTCACTTTTGACTACAAAAACTGCACTTCCGAAAAGGGCAAGGAATCACAAATTGCATCATCTGAGAATTACAATACCTTATTGTACAACTGTAGTGTGTGCAAATCAACATTGCAATGAAATTTAATCGTTACAAATATTCTTAAACTAAGTACAGTAGGTTCTACAGAAAATAACATGGGTAATGAATATTCTACCATTTGAAACAAAAACAATAAATAAAAGTTTAAGTATTAAAACTAAGAAAAAATATTCCTGTACATTGTACAGTACCTTTTGGTTAAAGCTTCTTAGCAAAAATTCAGTAATGTGTTTTAAGCATTCCAGTTACAGATGGTTCAATATTAAAATTTCAAGGATTCCTCATCATGAAAAAAATATTGCATTTTTCCATAGGTGCAGCAGAAACTGTCTCTCTCTGAACAAGACTTCAGTCTTTAAAAATATATAGACAGTAAGTATGAATTCAAATGAAACATTAAAAAATTATAGTACAGTACTGAGGATGTACGGTTGTTGTGCATTACGGATTTTACATTTCTTCTTATTTTGCAAAAGCAAAACTAGAGAGCCCATTGTATATCACTGAGTTCAGCTGGATCCCCAAGTCCTCCATCAGCCTCCAAGTAATTCATAAGAGCCGTCATAGCAGTGTCATCATTTTCACATATTGCATCAAAGTCCAGCTGAGAATTACCACCTATAAAATTATTAAAACATTAAGGTATGCAGTACAAACTATTAAGAATATTGTAACTTTCAACACATATTTGTTTTCAAACAGCACCTTCCTTTGAAGTCGAGGCAAACATTTACATTTAAATGTTAAAAAAGATAATCAAGTAATAGAAATAATGGCTGTCCGCAGACAGTTATAGGGACATACATAACTTGATTTAAGACGACTTAAGTCTTGCCGATCCATTGGACTACCTCCAACTGCTAGCTAGTAGAACTTGTATCCATGCAGTGAAATTCATGTCACCGAATTAGAAAACTGCTTTCGACTTGTGTCACCTTAGTGGGAAACACAACCACATACCTGAATTCTCATCTGATGTATTATGCCGGACAAACTCCTGAAACCTTACGTGTTACTGTGCGTTAGCTCTAGAAATCAACGCTATACCCTTGCCTTTAACAACAACAAGGTAAAATGCTTTAGCTTAAGTATCAATGAAAAACATTTCCTTGCCTATGTTGGATAGATGTTGTTAGTTTTTTAATTTTTTTTTCCCCCAAAAAAAACCCTTATTTGAGGATTAGCTTTTTTTTCCCTTTGGGTTTTTTTTTTTATATAAAGGTCTCATAGCTAAACTGGAAGAGAGCTATAGGTTATAAATAAATACATAAATAAAGCTCTAGTAACTGAAATAAAAGAGGGAGACTGAAAAGTTTCTATGAGCTGAAATACAGGATAAGCATAAACATTGCTTTTATAGCACTTTGCCTTTTATGTTAAAAATAATACAATGGCATTCTCCTCTTACAGGGTCAGGGAATCCTACCTCCAGACAAACTGCTGCCTTAGTGCACGCTTGAAGGAGGGGGGGAGGGAATCTTTCTGAAACATTTTGACTAGCCCTTTGTATTGACTATTCATAGCTTGCAGTTAAGAAAGAGATAAAGTGGTAAATGGTTCACAAATAACAACCAGTTCCCTTACATTGCACTGAAATACTTTTCCTTACCCACCTCTCTTTTCTGGAGAGAGAACTAGTAAGTACCTAGTTAAAACTGTGGCATGCAAGAATGCAATGGTAAACTTCTGTTACAGGATATTATGTTTGCCATGAGATTCAATCACTGATGAAATTTTGCTGTTTGCCTTCCAGTGATAACTTATCTGTTTTAAGAGTCCTCTCATCTTAAGACATACAAATCTCTCTACCATTTATACATGGTTGTAAAGTGGTGCACTCAAAAATTACACCATTTTTCAGAAATGTCTTCCCCTGCAACCCCCAAAATATCCACAAGAGAAATAAATCTTACTGAGGAGAGGTTCATTATTGGGAAATGGAATAGCACCCTGGTTTGGTTCTGAAGTCTCTAGAACTTCTGTTTCGGAAGGACATAACTGAATCAACTCTTTATTTGGCACCTGAAAGAACAGAAGTAGTAAAAGGGACAGAATTAAACCCTAAATTTAATCACAATTATTACATTACAGAAACATTATAAATCCCTGTCAAAGTATTAAGAACTAAATAGAGTAAATGAAAAATATGCATCAACAGGCAGATCTACTGCATTTAAAATTTTTTTTAGAAGTTCACATAGCACTGGACTTGGCTTAAATGAAAGGTGTTACTTACATATCTGTCAAAGGTACTTCACAGTGATGGCATCTGCTTTATTGAGCATCTAATTCAATATTCAGCAAGTAAATCCAGCACAACAAATTGTACTGGTATATACTTTCCATGTCTAGTACCATAAACTACAAATTCCCAGCGACATCATATTTGTCAATGTCGACACATTCTAGCTAAAAAATAAAAAAAGACCCTCATACCTCCTATGTTCTATATGCATTAAACTATATGAATTATAAACTTTCTATCTAAAATCTTTTCTATTATTTTTCATCTTGTTACCATCATGATAAAAATCTAAGTAGTTTTAAATTACTTTTTACACTTTGGAAAAATGAGGCTAGCAACAATAGAGATGGAAGTCATCCTAACCCAAACATATCAGAAAAAAAAAAATCTTTTCTTCCCCCCCCCCCCCCCCCCCCCTTATTTGTTTCATGTAACACATACATGCAATTTAGCAGGATAGATTTCTTGGTTTGCCTGACTTGTGTATATTCTACTAGGAAATTAATAAAGTTGAAATGCTTTACAAAAGCATTTTAGGAACAAATGGGATACCAAAGCACAGAATAAAGAAAAACCTTCAATGAATACAATGAAGTTATCCTTATGATGAGATACTGGATGATTTAGGGAGTTCAGTATATACAAGTCAACCAACTCTGCTCCAGAGAGAAAGACCTGCGGTAAGGCATGGGAGAATTGAT
Organism: Aptenodytes forsteri; assembly: GCF_000699145.1. Classification (NCBI taxonomy): domain Eukaryota; kingdom Metazoa; phylum Chordata; class Aves; order Sphenisciformes; family Spheniscidae; genus Aptenodytes; species Aptenodytes forsteri. The sequence continues at coordinate 9,463,939 of NW_008795252.1, read as the reverse complement.
CATAAAAAAGGGAGGAAGCCAAAGCAATCCCTAATCCGGAAGAGTATTGTTAGGAAATGAAAATTGCCATGGGAAGATAAGCTGCCTTTAAATGGAAAGAAATTTACATTCAAAGAAGTGCTGATGGAGAAGTAAATGTTTGTTCATACAGTGCACAATATACAATATACAATGTACTCAGGTAAAAAATATGTTAGTTATTCCATAGCTATGGTCAATAACTATGAAGTTATAGTTTGTGGTGTTACCAGCACTACCAGATTAGCAAAACACCATATTCTATCAATTTTTAGAAGACTACTGAAATACCATCAAAGTAAAAATTTTAAACATTTCAAAACTGAGAACATACAGCATAGATTTTTAAAAGGGTCTTCAAGAACATTAAAAATACAAGTGAGAGAAAGCAAGAACTGGTCTTTTGTTTAGGTTGTTAAACTGAACAGTTTTACTGTTCACACTTTTACTCTCTGACCGTTATTTAACAAAAGTTTTAATGCAATTCCAAATCCAGAAGAGTCCTCATCACATGAATCACACTCATATTTAGTATATTCGTAGAGCTTCAGCAGAGATCATAATAATTGAGTGGAGACTGCAGTCCTCTCAGCCTCAGGAACAGCCCCTTAAGGCTTGAACTGATGACTCCATAAGTAAGGTTGGAACTTCTGCTGCTGTCACGTCTTTCAAAAGACTTTCACAGCTGCCAGGTAGTTGGCAATACCTCACACATTCTCTCACAAAACACAAGTCAGGGTAATTTGGTTCAAACATAGGCTTTGAGCTATCTGACATTAACCTTTTACTTACAGATTTTTACAGGCAGTGACATACTCACATTGCTGCAGTTTACAGTTAAAGCTGGAGAAGGTGACTTTCTCAAGAGATGTGATGGACTTAACTCCCCAGATGGTGAAGAATGCAACCTAAAATTGTATATGCTCAGTTGATTTACCAAGTCACATTGATCATAAACTGAAAAATAGCCTATGTGTTGCAGAACCCATCAGACCTCCCCAGTGACGAAGCACGAGCCAGCTAATCTGAGACAGTGTTGTCAAATTCTCCTGAAGATTCTAAATTCTCCTGCTCCAAGTTTTGATAACACAAAAAGCAGAAGAGATCAATAAAGGCCATGGGTCATAATTACTGGAGCACACTTTTATTTTTCTGTTTCATCACCAGCACTGACAGACTGAAGAGTAACAGGTTTCAGGATTACGCACACTGGGACAAATAGGTACATTTCAAATACATACAGAATACAGACAACATAAGGAAGTTCTGCTAAACGGTGGAGGGAAAACAACACATCCTTCTAATGCTCCCTCTACTATTATTTTGTTATACCTGTCTTTCCATATTTTCATAAAATTCCAACCAAAAGTAAAGATCACTTGTTTGTTACCAGAATTCTTTGAGCTAATGCTCATCCTCCCTCACCAAACATGCTAGATACGAAACTAACAGTGAAAATGTCATACCAGGGCCCTTTGGGCAGCTTGCTCCCATCTCCCCCTGCTCTTCCTGACTCCCAAAGCACAAGGCTATAGAAGAATTGGGGCACTCTGGATGCTTCTGTTTCCGTCACTTGGATTGGAGGGAAGATAGAAAATGGGTGAATAAACAGCCTGTCTTAAATAAGTCGAGTTATTTGTGTGGAATATTTGTTAGTCCCCTACATTCCAATATCCAGGGCGCCGTTTGATAAGCAGTACTGCCATCTCTAAAAGCCAGGACAGAAACTCCAGATTTAATAGATTTATAGCATTGCTGTAACTGAAATGATCATTCATCAGATGCTAATTCAATTCAGATATGCTTGTAAATAGAGCTGTAGGCATAGTCCTGAAATTTTTAAAAATACTTGGTGATGCCTGATGCACAGCTTGAGAACCATCTGTGTCTTACTGATATTAAAAAAATGCAGAGAGCAGAGTCAGGTAGTAAATGCACTCATCCTATTGGATTATGTTTATAGTCACAAAGGTATTTGATGAAAAACAGCTGGTGTTAACCTCTGTTGATCACTCTTTTGTCTAATTTTGATTGCCTCAGGGTGTGCAAGATAGTAACTTGATTTCATACAAAAGAAAAATGAAGAAATAGCATGACGTTCTACTCTTTGGCTGGAAAGAAATACAGCATTGTTCTTGGCAATGATTCTGGAAAAGTGAGCTACATCCAGGTGCAAGCAACTACATCCAGACATCTCCAGAAACATTCAGTTGTTACTGATGAGGCCTTCAATGGCAAATTGTAGTTGTGAACGCCTCTTCCTCTTATAGAGATAAAAACTAGTTTATTTTCCCCCAAAACACAGGGCTGTAGGATGAATATGATGCCAGAGATCCCAGTTACATAGTGCAACTGCTCCCTTCCATAGCTGGCTTCTTTTCAGAACTGCCCTTCCTTTGGACACAGAGTTTACCTTATTCTGCATGACTTTGCTCTTAACCTTTTCTTTCACCTGCATAGCAACTTCTTGGGCTATTAGTTTCAGCACAAGTTTATTTCTCAATTTCCAGTGTCCATGGACAACTAAGATCACTGAAACAAACACACCTGCACAAGACTAAAATGGCTCAGATCACTGTGGCTGATGAAGCTGGCAAGCAAAACATTTTTCCTTTCAACATGTGACATTGTCTATTAGTTGAGAAACAAGATGACTGTTCCCAAAGAAAGCAACATAATGTTGTTTCATTCACTAACCAGCGTTCAAGATGTGAACATAACCGGGAAAAACACTAAGTTCAATCAATGACTTGAAGAATAAGACTACCTGATGCAGCTTCTTGAGGCGTGTGCTCCTCACTGCCAACACTTTCACAAATATTTGTCCTTGGAAAGTAGTTCTTTGAATCCAGAACTTGCAGTTTTTTATTTCTCCTAGCAGTCTCACTTTTTAAGTTAGAAGCAAGTCTGAACTATCACTGTGATCCTCCTGAAAAGATGTTTTGGTAAATCAAACTGGGGTAAACATCCTGCTGCCTTAAACTGCTGCTCCATAAAGGAGTAAAGCCATGCTTTACTTGCTTTACTTATATGATGAAATCAAGACATCGACAAAATGAATCTCTGACAGATAGGGAGGTATGCATCATGAGCTTCAAGCTTATGATAGGCAGACAGGCAGAAAGAAAATTATGCCAGTGTTAATACTATGGAAGCTGAACTTTTTGATAAACAAGCTCAATTTCTGTAAGCTCTGTAGTGGACTAGAAAAATCCATTCTTCTTTTGGGATCAGGAAGCATATGAAATAATAAATATTCCTCTGAAATATCCCTAAAGAGGCCTCAGTCATACCTGCCTCACCTGTACAGCTGAATTCCATTTAAACAGACTAAAAAAAAATCCCACTCTTACAAAAAACATTCCCCCAAATTGGGGAGATTAATACCATAATCTCTTCTCCAAATTCCACAATTCTGTCTGTCGTAATGGATTCTTCTGTTTCCTAAGATTACAACAGATAGACTTTGCTCTCTTGTGACCTGCTGAACTGTCACAGAAGAGGAGTAATGGTTTGGTTTGATCTTCATACAAAGCTCACAAAATTCCCCTCTGTTGCTTAGGAAGATACAGCTCCTGAAACTGTTGCCTCCATAGCAATATGAAGAGAAAGAGCATTGCTTGTGGTTCTTAAACACAAATACCAGAACTTTCAAGGGGTAGCTTTGAAGAAAACTTTCCCAGGAATGCATTCATTCTTTCACCATCCAGCAAATTTACTATTCATCTACTTAATAAACTGGTTTCCTTAAGCTGATGACACACATGCTCGCATGGATGAGCATTTTCAGCAAAGGTCAGGTGATCTCAATCAAGAACATCACATTGAGCTGACTGAAGCGTCTAGAACAAGAGTCAAATTAAGCTCTTGGGTCATGCCTGGATATTAACTGTCAGAGATGAGAACTTTTGCCAACTTACTTCAGTCTTCAGAAAAATATAATAAAAAGTGAATCTCCTTCCCTCTATAGGTGGTACCGATAGGAGGACATTAACAACAGTATTACCAAAATGTAACATCCCATCTTTGCTATTGAGAATATCAATCCTTTTTTTGTTGCCAGTGCTTTTCCTCCTCCTTGCTGGATAATCCCAGCAACCTGCCAACATGCTGTGGGATGGATTTTTTTTTTTTTGAAGTAGCAATCTTTTCATCCCATCACAACTAAACTGTTTATTCTTTTCTTCCTTTCATTGAAAATGAATGATTCCCTGTGCAATCTGACTATTCTAGTAACGGGATGTGACTTCATCGTTGGAAGGCAATTACGAAACACTGGAAACAGAATAAGAAACATCTACCACTGTCACTCATCACACTCTTAGGCTCTGACCATGGTTTTTACTGTTTCAGAAAATTAAATACTGTCTTCTGATGAAGAGACAACTGAGAATACAACCACAGTGCAAAGACACAATGTGTAATCCTGGACTTCAGCATGGATTTACGAAAGGGAACTTAACCAACCTGACAGCCTTCTACAAGGAGGTGACTAGCTCGGTGGATGAGGAGATAGCATTGGCTGTTATTTACTTCGACTTTACTAAAGCTTCTCACATTGTTTCCCATAACATCCTCACAGACAAGCTGATGAGTCAGACTACTACTGAAACAGCAGAAGCTGACTATGCTATAGCATATCGATGTATGTACAGATTGGAGGACAAGAGGCTGGAGTGCAGCCCTGCAGAAAGAGATCTGGAGGGTTTGGTTGACAGTAAGCGCAATGTGAGTCAACAGTGTGCCCCAGTGGCCAAGAGGGACAATGGTACCCTGGGGTGCATTAAGCACAGCATAGCTAACTGGTCGAAAGAAGCAATTGTCCCACTAGACTCGGCATTGGCATGGCCTCACCTCAAGTACTGTGTGCAGTTTTGGGCTCCACAATGTAAGAAAGATATAAAAATATAAGAATGTGTCCAAAGGAGGGCAAGAAAGATGGTGAAAGGACTAAAGGGCATGACTTATAAGAACAGCTGAGGATACTAGGTTTGTTCAGGTTACAGAAGAGGAGAATGAGAGGTGACCTCATTGCTGTCTACAACTTCCTTATGAAGGAGAGCAGAGAGGGAGGTGCTGATGTCTTCTCTCTGGTGTTCAGTGATAGGATGCGGAGAATGGCTTAAATCTATATCAGGGGAAGATATTAGGAAAAAGATCTTCACTGAGAGGATGGTCAAGCACTGGAACAAGCTCCCCAGGGAAGTGGTGATGACCCCAAACCTGTCGGTGTTCAAGAAGTGTTTGGACAACACTTTTAGATATAAGGTTTAACCTTAGGTTGCCCCATGCAGAGTCAAGAGTCCTCATGGGTACCTTCCAACTCAGGATATTCTGTAATATGAAACTATTCCTTATACCTCTACCATTGTTGCCAAAACTGGCATATTTCTTCCTGGAAGATTTAATATTACTACTCTTTCAGGTCCAGTTGCAAAAGTGCTAGTGGAAAGAACTACATGGGACCTTGGAACACCCTGCTCTGCAGACATAAAAAATTTCTTGGCATTCCTTTGCCTGGAACTGGAAGTATAAGATCTGAAGTCTGAGGGATGGCTTCATCATCCAAAGCTAACACTTAGATAACTTGTCCTGTGCTGATGAGATGATAGTACCATTATCCTAAATTTGACCTTAACAAAAGTGGTTGGACCTTCTGATGAAGCCTTAATTCCTGAAAGAGTTGTGACTGAAAACAGACTTTTTCTGTGCATGTGCATCCCAAAGTCCTGGAATTAGCTGGCTCAGAGACTTTTTAAAAAAAGTTCTTAGACAACAAACGCTGATACAGTGCAAACTGACATAGAGTAATAACCTCTCCCTCTATAAGCAAGTCAGGCACCACTGTGGGTGCACAACACAAAAAATACATAAGGATATCTTCACATTAAAATTATGTTTCTTCCTTTCAAATTCCTTGGCTATGCTGTGTACCTGCTAAAACTAGTTAGTTTTAAAAGAGTCAATCTTTAATTAACAATTTGAATCTTGTATGGATTCCCGTTTGGAATGATGCAGTGAGTTGGTTTTTTTTTTAATCTATGGCTGGGTACTGGGAAGGAATTGTGCTATCACTTTAGTCTATGTTCAGGATAATCAGGAAAGGGACAAGACAGGCTATGAAAGCGCTCCACTGGGGACTGTTTCAAGGAAAGTTTTCCTAGCAGAGCGACGCCATCAGAAAAATACAAACACTACTCACAGACAACTGATTTTCCATTCCCGAATGGTTTATCTACCCATTTCAACATCATGTGAAGAAGCTGCACCACAGTAGTGCTTTTGAAATCATAGTTAAATAATACTTTCATTAACAATGGAAATTGCATGCCCAGAACAAAACTATTTATCAACACCAGTGATGTGTTCTGCCATGCATGAGACTAACATTAGGTTATAATTGGTATCTCATAATGCCACTGCTCAAACTAAAAATATTTTATACATATAACACAATAAAAAAAAAAAAATCAAACTTGAACAACCCCCACATAATCATGTATAACACTTCTCTATCTTTAGTTAAAAGCCTAATATATGATGTTAAGCAATTATTACCTTTGCAATTCTAGTATTTCATTTGCAATTTCGGTTCCTATACTTCCAGCACCAAGAACTGTTCCAGAGGACATTCCAGGTACACTTACTAAAGACTGTTTTACAGCATCTACAGTTAAAAAAAACAAAATAAAACCTTAAGTTTGTAGCAGTTTCGTTACACAGCAAGGAACAATCACCTTCAGGATTCATTTTAAAGCAGTTTTTGTTCTATATCTCTTATTTTCATAAATTAAATTCCTTAAAACACTAACTCATGGGGGAGGGTGTTATAAGTCTCATTTGAAATACAAAGATAAGTGAATAATATATTTGTGAAAATTGCTGATCTCCAGTAATGAAATTAACTTTAATCATTACCACCTCCAGTCTCTCTCACAGACAATGCAAAACACATGAGAAAAAAAACCCTTGGATTTTTCACAAACTGAAATCAGTTATTAAAAAGAACAATTTCAAAAGCAAAAATAAAAAGCCTTATAGCAAGATGACAAAACAGCATGTAGAAATCAGAATCTATGCATGGCAGAAAGATATTAACAAAATACGTATCAGTATCACCCTACATTCCATAGGTAAACTCAGATAGTACAATTGCATTTCTTCAGAAAACCAGGCAAAATATGAAGAGGGTCTGTGACAGAAGCATAATAGCCTGTCAACCAAAATCCTAGCTATAGTAGAAGCTGCTAGGAGGAAAAGATAAGCCCTTCTGATCACAGTTATGTGAATGATATGAATTAGGATGCTGTGAGTAACTAGAAATTGTCACCAGAATTAGCTTTAAAAAAAAAAAAAAAGAAAATCCTTCCTTGGACAACAACCTAGAATAAAAAAAATCCTGGATTGAATAAATCTAAAATTGTAATGATTGAACAGGAGATGCACCTATCATAACTGTAAGAAGCAACACTTGCCTTCTGCAGGCTGGGAACCATGGGGGACCTGTTCTTCAGCTGACTCGTTATGACCTCTGAGATTTAAATAAATAAATAAATAAGCAAGTTTTTCAAAGGCAAAGCCCAGCATATTTATATTTGATTTCAATAATACTTTACACAGAGTAAAAACTAACATCCTCAAACTAGTAAAAAAAATTAGATATTCCTCACGTTTCAACATTCAATCCTTTGTACTGTTGTTTCTGAAGCACTGAGTGAAATATTAATTTTTACTTATTCTCCAAATAAAGAAGAAAGGCCAATATAGTTGCCTGTGTTCCACGACAAGAGAACAAGGCTACCATTTTTACTCCTAGGAGGGATACCAGTTAACCAGAAACAACTGCTACAAGGACAGGTCAGCAGCTACCTTCCCTCCTCTAGACAGCTGCAGATGCCCAGATCTCCAGGGCAGGCAGAAGTGGCCTTTGGCTGTTGGGCAGCATAGACTGTTCTAACTGCTCTTCTCTGTCTTCTTGAGGAAAAAGGACATGGGCAAAATAGGTGGGAGATGTTGACTTAACACATGAACCAGCTACAGAATGGCTAAAAGGCCCCCTTGGCAACTTGGTTTAATGGAAATAAAAACCCCTCTGTCCCCCTCTCAAAAACCCAGTCATTCGCAAAGATCCTCAGTATCATTGGAACAACTGAAATTATAGCTCCATTGCAAGGCACAGAGAATGAAAAAGAATTAAAGAACGAAGAATTAAACACACACATTTACTGTTTCACAGGCTCCTCCCTTGCAATTAATTTGAAGAGTATCTTTTTGTCCGGCCTTGCATTTCTATGATCTATCAATTATGCTTCTCCACATTCTGACACATGGTAGGTAGAGTAGCACTTAAAACTAGGTCAACTGACACATGTAGTCATATAAAGCTCAGAAGAAAAAGTAGAACTAACTTCACATTTTCATTTATTCATATCTACTTTTCTTAAAAGATCCTTCCCTTCTTCCTTTAATAAGAAACTCTTTCACCTCATTTTTTCCACTGGAAATAGCACAGTTTTCAGAGTTAAATCCATGACTTAAGCCTGAAATAAAAATAACTCATAAATGCAAAAAAACGTTCTTCCAGGTTACTCAACCACTTTTTGTGCAGTGTTGATATTTTCTAGTCTTGTTCTGCTTCTTAAACAGGTTGCTTTCTGTTAATACTAACTGTAATTAAGACAAAAAATAACATGGGAATTCATATCGTGAATTACTTACAATACCACAGTGTTGTTTGATACAATGTACTCCAGTTCTTTGGTCCACGGATTCATGAAACTAAACCACTGACTCTTTAAAGTAACAAAAGTCCCATCTTTTGCTCTAAATTTGTAGGAATTTGTAAATACTTTTTCTTTATTCTGCAACACTAGATAAAAAAGGAAAGTTGCAATCACCATATTTATACTTAGAAAGATAAAGTTTAAAAAAAAAAAAAAATCTGTTTTATAGCATCGTAAAACCAAAATGTTTTTGATGGCCAGAAATACAACTTAAATGCCAGAACAAGTGACAGGACAGGACCCCTGCTAAAATCAAACTACAGTTTCAGCAATGTTGTTAGTCTTAAATTAAAGCCCAAGTACTAAGTTTCTGCAAACCACTAGTAGAGAAACTCCTGACTTCGTGAACTTTCATAATCAGTGCCTTTAATTACATGATTAGGCACATTTGCTCTTCAGGACTCCTTCCTCATTCTTATAAAGAATTGAAGCAGGGGGCTGAAAGAAGCCTTAACATTATTCCCTTGTGACTAAAGCACTGTACCAAGATCCAAGACAACAGAAGTTTCTCCCTGCTTTTATTACAAGCTTTACGCGGGCATGTCTTAATGCAGACGTAGAAAAGGACAATGCTAAGATTGTTTGATTTTATTAATTCTCAGCTTCTGATTTTTTGATTTGTACTGTTTTCACACCGCAGTTGCATGTAGTTACATGTAGTCTGGGAAGACCAATTATTTTGTACCTTCTTTATGTTTTTCAGCTAGATGATTGTGATCATCTTGATGGCAGTACTCGTAACAGGAAGTTCCTAGAAGCTCTTGTGGCAGATACCCTAAAATTGCTGTTGCACTGTTAGAAATAAAAACATGAACTACAATGGATTCAAACAATTGCAAAGCTTGTTTTCTTCAATATCAGATAAAGCAGAAAATTAATATTTAAAGAAATAGATGCTTGTGTTCCTGTTTGGCAAAAAGATACAGCATTAGTATAGCTCTAAATAAACAGGAAATACTATTCACTGCAAATTATCCATTTGCAATGAATGGCAATTCAAAGACAAAATAACAGTTTTTAAACATGCAAACCACATGTACACACAAAATATTTATGATCATTAGGTCTTCCCATTAGCCACTCAGGGCTAATATATTTAGATATAATGTATGTGTTCCAAATAGTAAGATTTTAAGAAGTTCTTAAGTTTTTGGTTAAGTGTTTATTACTTAAGTCACATGCATATCTATGAAGCTCTAACGAGATTTTTCTTTATGAATAAATAAGTACAACAGTGCATTTTACGACATATTTTAATCTTGTTACCTCATCTCTTCCTATAGAACAATACACTTACTTTCATACATCACATTTTATGTTTGACAAAAAAACAAAGCCCAAGTACTCATAGAATTCAGAATGAACTGCTTCCTGTGTACAGCACCTAGAAATTCTATCATGCTTGAGAAATTACACTTCTGACAGAAAGTACTAGAAAATTTAACTAGTGGTGTCATTTTCATATTGTCTTCATTAAAGAACAAAATGCTTACCGCTGATCTACATAAACAAATTTTCCATCCATGGCAAATCGTGTAACAAATTCTGTTGCTTTGACTTTTATCTCTCCACTCTTTTGTGGAACAATATAAGGGTGTAACCTCCCAATTGCAACAAGGCAGTTAAAGTTACTACTGTCCTTTTCTACATCATTTTCCTCTTCTACTCCCACCTCATTAGGAGGCCAATTCTTCATATACCCAGTACAGTGAATGGTACAGTATTTTCTGTGATCTAATAAAAATAAATGAAATAAGAAGCAGTTATGGTTCAAAAGTAAACTGAATTACTTTTTTTTTTTATTCTGTTCACCATGAGACCAGCAACTATACTTTATGCTTACCTACAACAACTGTACAAGGCTATAGGTACTTTTACAGAGTATTTTTTAAATTCATTTCATACTACTTCATTTTGGCTTACCTGGAGAGGGCACTTCTAACCATATATAAGATTTAGGAAGATAAGTTATAGGTGTTGGCAGTTCAAAGACAGTCTCACAGAAAAAAAAAGTAAACCAACAGTCTGGTAACCCACAGATCACTTTCTCTTTATGTTGTATCACGTGCATTGTAAATTAAACTAAACTAGAAAGGCACTCTGTAGCTTCCAAATCAATGTACCTTTTGTGAACACTATGATCTTAACATACGCTTACTGCAATTGCTAAAAGAATCAGTCGAGAGAACAACGCAAAACAACCCAGCTTATTTTCTATTTATCTTAGGCTTCCAAATTCCTCAATTTTCTGGGAACACAAATATTTTAAAAGTCTTAAATCACAGTATACACTGTCATTTATTCCTATGGCTGGTAGACTTTTTGCTGCCTATGTAACATCGAAACACCCTCATACGCATCAAGGCATAGAGATGACATTATGTGTCCTACAGTAACTATCTTTCAAAAAATTACCAAAGTATTCTTGATATCTGTATTCTGAACAAATTATGCTTTACATAGATTTGACTGCATTAACACTATCAACCACGGAAAACATATAACTACTCTGTAAAATGAAAAACGGAGTTATCCTACTGTGACTTTGTCACAGTTTCCCAGATTGACAAGGTGCCTTCCCTCAATACTGCTTTCCTGAGAAACATTTATACAAGTTAAATTCTTATCTCACTAAGTTAGTTGGCACATCAAGGGAGACTGAATTCTATTTACTTACAATGACACACCTATTTTAAGATTTGCTATTGTATGGTATATCTCAGCAATAACAGGTTACATTGAAAAACAAAAGTTTGACCCTGAAAAAATCCTCCTACAATTTCAGCACACCTTTGCAAAAATCAATACTAAGGTATTAAATAAAAGCTGGAAATTACATTTTAAAAAGATCCATTCACTGAAAACTTGACAAGACTATACTGCTGTACAGGCATACCAAAATAGGAACTAAATTAAAATTATTGGAAAAATGAATGGAATTACTCTGATAACTTTACTATTAAAAGCAAAAAAAGGAAAACTCATACTTTTTAAGTACATACAACACAAAAAGTAAATCGGGGAAAAAAGTTAGTTTACTTGCTTTTTTTCCTTCAAAACAGTAGATTTTGCAGGCCTCATTCACAGTTATCTTCAAGACATATGTTAGTTAGTTTCATTCTTCTGGTCTGTTCCAGTGCTTTCAAAAATTTCCCTGAGACTTCTAAAATTTGACTACAACAGACCGTACACTCCTAACCAGCCACTGTAACTCAGGTTCCTCCCTCCCTCTTTTCCAGGAGTGAATAGGGAGGAAAAAGAGTACAATTAGACTGTTTTTCAAAATGTGTCTCCAGTACATATTTACACTTCTCTACACTTGTGAAGTCAGCGGTAACTACAAGGGTCACACTACTGACTTGGAACTTAAATATACCAAGTTTCAAGACAGAAAGCCCCCACTTCATCTACACTGTTTGAATACCTTTCTTCTTTGGGTTGGGCAAGCACTCCTTTTCTTCTTTGACTGTGGTCCTACTACATTTTATCCGACAGAAGAAGGAACGTCGAGCACCAGAATTCAGTCGAGCTGGTCCACCTTGAAAATCTGTGTGTACTTGCAAGCCAGCTTACAGAAATTTAGTAAAGTAGTTAAAAAAACAAAATCCAACAATAAAACTTCAGAATACAAGGCCTTTTCTTCATTTTAGCTTCCAGCACATTCTCCTTATTCTTTAGTTGCCTAAATTTTGTCCTTACAATTAAAAATGAAAAAAGTCTAATAACTTAAATAGGGCAAAGAAAACGGGACTATCACACAGACTCCAAAATTAAAAAGAACTACCAAACTATTTTTAAACCCTTTTTGATATTTTGAATGGTATTTTAATAAATACACTTTATAAACTTTCAACTTCTATTTGGTACAAAGAAGAACTGCAAAGATGCTTATAAAAGCCAGCTATAAAATAGTGATTAGCTGCACAGTACATAATGTTTTCCATATCAGAAATAACTGTAAACAAGATTTGGTTAAATTAGGATTGACACTTAGCATTTTCAGAGAAGACAGTGATTCTTGATATTGAAGTATTTTATCCCATGTTCGACTACATCAGGCCTTTTGTATTGACAAGACCTATCAAATACAAGAAAAAAAAGTAGTATGCCTGGTAGGAAGAATGTCAAACCACATCTTTGTAAATGTTTAACAATGCAAATTTCAGTCATTCTTATTATCTAAAATAAATTCTTTTCTGAGCTAGCTTTTAAACTGTAAGTGCATTCTAAGCAGCAGATAAGCATTCAAATATGTTTGGTTCATAGAAATTATACCTCAAGTTTGTACATCCATGCACATACGAACACATATGTCCTGCATAATAACTAAATTTATTAACATCTCTTTAAAAAAATCTGAGCACATTCAAATATGACTTACTTTTCCCATCTACGAGCTTCTCCCTAGGGGAGATATCCGAAGAAGAAAGTTGCTCCTTAACTTTTGCAACATCTTTTGGATGCAAGTAATCAAACAAACTTTGTCCAATTAAACTGGCCTAGTTAAAAAAAAAAACAAAACACCAAAACCAAAAGATATAAGAACCACATCATTTTAGAACAGGACCCCATACGTATTACTTATTTCAGAAAAGCAACTTTCTACACCATTAAAGAAAAAAAAAAGTCAAATACCAGAATTACTCTAAACATCAACATTTTGATCCACGTTTATTTGCCATTGTTTAATATTATTTTTATAAAAACAGGGTAGTAAAACCATAATTTGTTACTTCCCCTTTGCAAAATAGCAATTTAGTTGGATATTAAAAAACAGTTCTGTAAAACCGAATGTTTTATTTATGTACATGATTCCTGATCCTAGCCAAAGAAGGTTACGCACAAAATAACTCCACTCACAGATTATTGGGGGGGTGGGGAGGTAGGGAAATAGGAAGAAATATTCATGCTACCTAATGACTGAGCTCTAATTTGGTTGGATGAAATGGCACCACTGAGCTGTTGGAAGCAGGGGTCAGCTCGCTTCAGCACTCCTTAGTAGGGGATATTTACACAAATCTCTCTAGCTGGGATCCATTCAACCTGCTGACTCTGCTGATGCAAAGTAACTGGTCTGCTGCACTGCTGTAGGCAGCACTACTTTCTTTTGAAACAGGAAGGAATTCTCACAGAATTGGGCTAGTTTGGGTTTTTTGATTGCTTACCTTCACCACAGCAGGTCAAATCAATAGGTAGAAAGGAGCTCTGCTGACAAGCAGTATTCTAGATTCAAATTGCAACTCATTTTGGACCCACGCCACTTGCTATATGATCACTGCATACATAAAGAGGAGCACTTTTCCAATAAGCCAGAGTCAGAAATGGGTTTAATGAAAAGCTAAGAAAGCAGGATAAACATACAGCCTCTTTCATTTGCCCAGCCCCCATCTAACCCTAACGCAAAGGGAAAATGCTGAGTGCCACTGAGAAAGGCTAATAGCAGCCTTGTCAAAATACATAGGTGTAACAGATTAGGCTGCAGGATGGGATTCATAACCTAGAATGATTCCCAAATAAGCTAATAAATTCATGGGTTAAGTCAGTCACGTTCTCTGAACCTCTTTGGCTGGAGTAGTGAAGATCTTATGGGTCTGGAAGTAGGTATGTCTGATGTCCTTGAGTAAATTCAGTGTAGAAGTTTAAAGAAAAAAAAAAATCTGCTTTATGCTTGTTCCCATAAGATGATTCATTTCACTTTAATTTAAAAAGATATAGTTTTGGGTTTTTTAAAAAAAAATAAAAATAAATCTATAAGACAGAGTCCAAACTGGTTACCCTTCCGTTTTGAAGAAAATGAACATAGCACAAATGGTTTCAAAGTTATAGAAGTAGACAGATGGAAGCACTAACTGTTTCAGCCTCTGTTTTTGGAACAGAAGTCATACATAGATACACAAACAAGTTATCATGCCTTGATTATTTGTGGTAATTGTCCATGATGTTAAATGTCAACTAAGGGAAGGTACTTATATTTTTCCTATTTCTCTTTTTCTGCAGGCTAAGCTAATTCACACTACATCAGTTTCCTTCGAGTTAAGAGTATATACACGGATAGTTATTGTGGATGAGGTGTTATGTAGTGCATCTGAGCATAAAGGCATTACCAAGGAAAGCTTTAATTAACTTCCACTGCTGAACTACCAATTTTCCTTGGCCTAAAAAAAAACCCCAAATCACTTCACCATTTAAAAGAAAATCTCCTGGAGATAGAAATTAGGGCATCTTCAATTTATCCCTTCCTCTCAGACTAGCAGGTTTCTTAAGGATGATCAGTTGAAATCTGGTGCTATTACTCAGGTCAGGAACACTGACTGTACTTGCAAATATTTCATTCCAGGACATTCAGCCTTACTCTGAAGGAGGTTAAATCACAGAAATTCCAAGAAATGATACACAAGGACTGTTTTTTAGTAATATGCAATAAAATGGAAAAGTTTAAAAATTTCTAAGAAAATGCAAGGTAAAAGCAAACCAAGAAACTCAGTTAAAACCACCTGA
The DNA here is from genome assembly GCF_000699145.1 of Aptenodytes forsteri. Lineage (NCBI taxonomy): Eukaryota > Metazoa > Chordata > Aves > Sphenisciformes > Spheniscidae > Aptenodytes > Aptenodytes forsteri. Next base: position 9,448,640 of record NW_008795252.1, on the reverse strand, counting down.
TCATAATTAAGTATTTTGCAAACTGATTCTGAGACAAACAGAATTTTTCCTCTGTTGCATCCAACCACAAATAGGAATCCATCTGCAGCCTGAAAATGCAAAGATACTGTCTTTAAAAACATACAATTAAAATATACAATGAATATTGATGACTACAAGGAAGCACACTTTTAAACCTGATTTTTTTAATTAAGTTATAAATCACACCAAAAAGCAATTAAGATTGCAAGGACCAAATCAGACCTTCAAATACAGACCAGAGCTTTGGGAAAAGAGGAGGCCAGCTGCAAAACAGCTTAATTTGGGAGTCATCTTACAGATCTTGGCAAAGTCTGTTATTGCAGCAAAGGGAAAAGAAAATAGTTGCAAACGAGAAAGGGTAAAGGGGTGTGGGTATATGACGAAGTGCGAAAACAAGAAAGATTTTCTTTCAGGTATTATTTCTGCATCTTTTTCAAAGTACATATTTAAAACTTTAAATGAAGGCAAGCAAACAATTGCAAGTATATTTATGCGTAATTAAAAGCATTCTCTATACTTGCATGCAGACTTCAATATCAACATAAAAATTTTTATGTATTAAATACGCTGATTGTGTACAGATTTATTATCCCTTCAAGGGCTACTGTCTGCCATGCTCACAAATCATCTTCTGTACCCCTTTATGAAAAAGCATGTATAGTGTACAGCGTTTATAAACCAGTAATTATCAAGTACATCAAAGCACTTGCTTGAAGAAAAAGGTGGGAAAAAAAGCACTCTCCAACTAAAAACTCAAGGTAATAGCAAGCTTTAATAAGGATATCATTTAAGCGAGAGTTTCCTTCCACTTACCCTAAGGATTAACTGTCGGAGCTCATCATCCTTTAAAAATGAAGGTTTATACCGGACTTCTGTATAGGAGCTAGTGGAACCTGGAAAATAGATTATTTGTAGGCATAATGTCAAAAGTTACATTTTAAATTTACTTTTAACAGAGTTATACTTGTTTTGTATTTTATAAATTTTCTTTGCAACCACAACAGCTGAATGAAAAAAATTTAAAAATTCTAAAAATATTAAAAACAAAAAAACCTCATAAACATATGCTGGTAATGAATATGGGCACACAACCAGTTTTTTCTTGCCCTTTATTTAGCATAAAACAAGGAAACTTCTGTTCAGATATCTTTAATGTACTGCTAGAAAAATGGTGTTATGAGAACTGAATTTTCTAGAAACATTTCGTAGGCCTATTTCAGAATCCTTAACATTTGCTGAATCTGAATACTTCCAATGTTATCAACTGTCATGAATAATGCTTCATTAGTACTATATATCCAACAATCCAAAAAACACTCTATTGTAGTTAAATTTAATGTCTCATTAAATGTAATGAGACTGACTCACTACGTTTACCATTCTAGCACCCGTGGCAAGTACTCTAAAATAATTTTTAGCTATTACAAGCATTTCCACAACTTCTTCTAGATTTTTTTTTTTTTGTAAATAGCAGTTGTACTTTCCAGCAAATTTCAGCATTCACTATAATTCCACATAGTATCTTGTATTTTCTTAAAGCATTTGTTTTGAAGATACATACGATAACTGTGCTGGATGGAGTCCAGTTTTCATATCCTATTGTTAAAATACAAATGTTTGAGCTGAAGATTTCTTGTAGATGCTTGTTTAAACTGTAGGTGCAATTGCTGCCCTCCTAATTTGTCACATTATTTCTTTACGCAAAATTCTCAGCCTGCTTGGGCCAACGGGCCTCTAGAATTCCTTTCCAACCTACATTATTCTATGATTCTACTACTGTCAAGTTAGTAGCATAATTTGTTTCCTACACTCCTTTGACTTAAGACTAATGGGGTTCTTATTACATATGTTTATTCAATTATCAATTTTTTTGCAATGCAGATAGCTTTTGATCTTTGCTTACAGTTGACCAAATTATTATTCTGAAACAGTGCTGCCAAAAAAATCGAAATCTTGTGTGCTGCTGATAGACTATGCAATATGCAACTTGTATTTCAATATAATTTTTTTAGGGGAGAAAAAAAAAAATCCCAAAATCTAGCTATAGCAAAAGGAGAGGAAAGAATATATCTTGGTTTGATCCTGACACTAAACCATTCACTGAGATCCATGATTAACTTTGCTAGCTGACTGAGGATATAAATTTTTGATAACTCTTCTTCTTGGTACTCTCTAACATTTCATGGTGTTTAAGACTTTAATGTAATCGAAGTCATCAACCATTCTCTTAAAGTATGTTTTGTCTTGAAATATTCCTTTTGACTACTGTTCTTGCAGGCAAAAAAAATAAGTTTGAAAGATCATTATGTCCAAATGTAATTTTTTCTTTAGTTTTATGCAACTGGTTTTGGTTTTATGAAGTTACACTGTAAAAGACTTAACCTATCACTGAAGTGAGTTCTCTGTGCTCCCTACCAGTGAACTACTTACATCAGTTTCTTCAGGTAAGCATTTTTTTTTAATGGTCTTTTTCCATGATGTTGTAAATTTCAAAGTCAACATATAAACATGAAATTCCAATACAGAGACAAAGGGTTCACAAATGTGAGAATAACAAACACGAGTATGAAGACCGTTTGCTTCTCTATTAGCACTACAGCTGTATCAGTAGATCGGTACAGCACCACAGATACTACTGTTACAGAAAGTATGATGGAAAGTGGAGAGATCAGAGAACACACATTTAATTTGGGGGTTGGAAAATAATGAAAGACAGACTTGCTTGATCGCTGTAATTTTAAAAAAGATTCAAGGAGTGACTCAGTCACAAGGCATACCCTTAGCAGACAGAAAATATCAGACACTGAAGGGTGGCTTTTTTTCGGCTATACTAAGCAAAAAAAAGAATTTAAGTTCTGGAAGCTACAAACATGTAAATTTAAATGAAGAACAGACTCGGAACTGAATTAAGTAAGGAAACGTAAAATAAACGACCTTTGATTTATTTAACATCAAAGAAGATACACAGTATAACTCCTGCTAGAACCAGGACTTTCAGGATTAGTTTCCCAAAACCCACCTTTTAAAGATTTTAAGTGTTGCACAGCCATCCGTAACACTGTAAGCTTGTCTAGCTTTCGTGCCATGGGATTGCACTGAGGTATCATAGCAGACAATTCCTCTATCAAATTATTCATTTTGTCTCTTCTTCGTTTCTCTGTTTGACTGTGAGCCTCTCTAAGGAGAAAAATTATTTTAAGAACGATGTAGAACACATGATTTTCCCCATAGTATTAATCAATTCAATTTTGGGAATGGAACATATCACAAGAAGTACTACTGCACTGAAACAGTTTTTCATACACTACTTGTATTTGACAATTGAATTGGATTCACTTGAACAAAGCAGAAGCGGTCACAATAATGATGTGAAATATTGAGGGGAAAAAATATCTCAAGCAACAACTTGATTATATGTGGCAGGAACAAGAGGCTATGAAGACTTCTAAAAGTTAAATTCTTCTTGTGACCCTTGACGTCCAAGTGAATACCTTGACACCTTACTGTATACCAGAGAACTTTTGATGTCATTAGTAATCACTGGAACACATTTCTGCTCCCTGGCCCTGTCTCTACCTGGCCTATGTAACTAAGATGGGGTATTCATTCTGCTACTTTTTTTTTTTTTAAACAAAGAACACTCTAAGCACTTGCTAAAGCATCTCTGAACTGTTTTATGCAAACTCACAACAATCTGAGATGATCCATGTCTTCTTGTTATCTCATTACCTTAAAAATTACTCAGACTGAAGACAGACTCAAACACAAGCATTTATTCATAGCACAGCACAAGCAACAGACAATACATTTATATGTGCTTATAAAAGATATAGTGGAAACTGAAAGAAAAAAGTTATGCCTCATCTAATTTCACCAGAGGTATTTCAGAAAGCTTTCCCCGTCATTCACCCAATAAGGTGGTAGAAAGGGTTTCAGCCTCTGTGCACACCTTGTGTTTCATCTCTTGGTAAGCCTCTGTCCAAGAGCTCAACCACAGAAAGAGATCTTTTCTTCTTGGACAGTTTTCATCAGAAAACCCCTTCTAAGGCACATGACAGTGCACATCACAAATATGTTTATACCTCAGGTCACTTTTTCTTTAATTCTTTCTAGTGGAGTATGTTAGCTTTTCTAGCTGATCTCCTCCCCTCTAACATCCTCTAGCAGATCAAGAAAAGTTTAATTCATTCTATTCCCTCCTTACCCAGAAGACAAGCTAGCCACTCAATTAAAATGAAGATTATTTTCCTTTCTGACTGAGACCAGACACAGAGGTAGTTAACCAAACCGAGGGACAACATGCTTTGGTTAACTGATCTCCAAAACCCTTCCTCTTAGGCATACTGTGACAGAAAGCATTAAAGGTAATAAAGTTAACTACATCTGGCCTGTTGAAAAAGAACAAACTACAGTTTTAAAGACCTAATCTTTTACTATTTTTATTTGTCCCCAAAATAAATCCCCTCTCCACACAAATAATTCAGGGTCATTCATCCAAGCAATTAGCTTTTCTCTCTCTAAAGCCTTTTTCAGAATTTAATTTTATCAGTTATTCTCAACTCTACAGGTTCACCCAACTTTTCCTTCGTGTCAGGTAGGAACAGTCAAGTAATATATTGTATATGCTCCTTGAACAGTGAACCTCAGGAAGACAGACACAAACATTTTGGGAAGAGAACAATCTTCCACATCTCTAAGAGTCAATAAGAAGTTATAGAAACCTGAACAGGTGGATGCAGAAATTCAGGTGATGACTGGATGATTCAAAAAGCCTGCTGTAACGTTCCCCAGTTACAAAGGGTAAGGGAGAAAAAAGCAAGTTCTCCAATAAGCTTGTGAAAAGAAACACTGGAGGGAGATAACTGTAAAACAAACCTTCAAAGTGTCTTCTAATTATTTTTTTTTTCCTCCAATTAATGAATCAAAACTTAAGGAAAAAAAAATAACAATACAACATGAAATTATTAAAGCAATATACAAAACAATCTTGTATAGCAATCTGGGATACCCAGTAAAGAAAAAACATGAATTTTGGAGTTAAACAAAAAACCTGTAAATATATTTTGGAACACACTCATTTCTTCCATTTAATTTAAATTACAAGAACACTTCATAATTATTAGTTAGCATGCTGTATAAATGCTGCTTTCGACAGCAGAGTGGATTATATATTTCTGCTTTGACATCTCTGCTTTCATGACAAATGAAAGACACTTTTATTTTAAAGCAACTTTATAAAACAGCTCTAGTTTTACTAAGTGGCCTGTCTATAGTTTAAAGTATTTGTCTGGATGAATCATGAATGCATTCAGTCACACAACATTTCAAATCTTACAAGTGCTTTATGCGAATTTCCATTTGGATTCAGGTAAGATGCAAATTCAAAGTGCAATGGCAAACCTTGAATAATTCCCTATACAAAAACTTGTTCCAGAACAAGAATTCTTTGCCATGCTTTAGCTGAATCCATTTTCATGTGGGATAAATTTTAAATACCTCCAAGTGTAGATAAATCTAGAAAAAACAATTCTCAAATTCATACAGATTGAGGACCAGCTCCTCCCTTTATACATGACTTGAGTGTACTGCATTTAATTCTCACAATGAAAATTTTATCGTCAGGTTTTTGCTAAACCATCTGAGATATTCTGCAATATAACTTTCATTAAAATTAGCAGAAAATAAAATCCTCAAGGACGCTCTGAAAATTACTATACATTTAGGGGGAAAAAGGAAAAGTTTACTGACAAATACTTGACAGTTTTAATGAACGTTCCCCCCAAACTCATATTTTACTATTGTAAATCCTAGTATTTACTAGCAAAATGTACTTTTATTGTAAATTAGTACCTGAAATCTTTTATTTTAACATGTTCTTCATCTTCACTCCTAGAGAAAACAAGATGTAGTTTTACATTGCATATTTAATACTAGGCACTTCTTTCCTCCCATGCGTTCAAGAAGATATAGAAAATGCTACAAATTTACTATGGCTCTAACAAATGCAAACCCACAAAAATTACTAATATAAAACTGATCTAGCAAGTGATGCATAACAGAAAGAGACCAAAGCATAACTTCCACTATTCATAGTTTTGTGAACATATTATGGGGATAGTTCATAATTACAGGGCTATTTCTACCCTGGAGAAAACAAAATTAATGGAACATTCAAATAACTTAAGTCCAGGCTTCATTTTTTTTTTATTTAAAATTTTACAAGAGACATCATATATTCATGTTTTATTTCCAAAATCTTACTGATGAAAAAAGCAACCCTAGCCTAGACTGGGCCTAAAATACACTTTAATTGCTCATGGTCAAAAAAAGTAAAAATTAAGTGTTTTCCCATACAATATAGCCTTGACTGGAAAGTCTATGTAATAAAATTGTAAATGAAAGACAATCATGGTGCCTGTATCACGACAAATACTTGGCAGCAGGAAATATAAAGGATGATTCAAACAAGGGCAATGATCTTTTTTCGTCCCTGAGATCACTGCATTCTTCACCACCATTATTAAGAATTTCAGAACGTGGCCTAATAGGTATGTTGCCAATTCAGTATGAGCGATTTGGTACTTGCAGAGAGGTAGTTCCCATACAAATACTGGCTACTATTTTCCTTAAAATAAATACTGATACAAATATTTTTAATCTTTCTAAAGCAGTTCTTCGGCTTTTTTTAATTCAGCAGTGGAAACATCTCATGCAGTACTCTAATCTCCATTCCAGCGGAGAGACCCGCCAGCCTATGACCATTTTAGAAGAGGCATATGTTGTACCAGAAGGAGACAGGCCAATCAGTCAGCAGCTGTTTCCTACAAGGAAACGGAAGTAGGAAGTAGGACAGTTGGAGATTATAGCTTTAGGAAAGACCCCAAAAGCCGCTTCCACCTGTAACTAAACACTGACCCCGGCAAGGATCCAGCAGCCAGAGCCAAATTAACACATGATTCAGAGATCCAGCTCTTCAACCTGGGATTTCACTGGAACCTAGGAATCTTTTAGACACTCTGATAAACCCAAACACAGGAGTAGGTTGGGCTCGCAAGACCCTGGACTTTTCTTCAGTGAAACTGTTTCAGATTTAGACAGGTTAGCAATAACTAATATTTTTATTTCATTTTAAAAGAAACTTTTTACCAGAAATGTGCATATACTATGAGGTCCAACAGAAGTTACATCGTCTGACCGTAAGAGGAGAAGAGGTAAGAGGGAGCCAGACCAACTGCAATGCAGCATGTGGCCTATTACCTAACTCTCCTTCTCCCTCAGGAGCTCCACTTGGGGAAGAAACTAGAACAAATTTGCTGCTCAAGCAATCAGTCACAGCCTTCAATGGATTTATATAACCTCTGTCCTAACAGCTGTGTTGTTACTGATATAAATAGCCAGATTAAAACTACCTTGACTACGTGAACATAGGGTGAAATTCTACCTCATGGCTATAATGTAGGTATACTTAAATGGTACTATAAAGAACAGAATCTATATTAATCAGGAAAAAATAAAGAATACCACCTTTTCCTCTATTTTCTCAGTTGATTTATTAAACATACTTCCCCATTTCTTCTAAAATGGAAGCAGAGGTTTTAAAGACAGAAGAGGAGTATTTTTATTCACACTTTTCCATCATGAGCACCATGGAAAAAATCCACAAAGAAACAAACAACTTACCCCCAACGAAAGATTTTTATACTACCCAATAAGCCATGTACCAAACACTGACTGCCCTGCAGAAAGGGATCTGGGGGTGCTGGTTGACAGCAGGCTCAATACGAGTCAGCAGTGTGCCCTGGCAGCCAAGAGGGCAAACCGCATCCTGGGGTGCATCAAACACAGCATAACCAGACAGTCAAAAGAGGTGATCATCCCGCTGTATTCAGCGTTGTGGCAGCCTCACCTTGAATATTGTGTGCAGTTCTGGGCCCCACAATTTAGGAAGGATGTTAAGGTCCTTGAATGCATCCAGAGGAAGGCAACAAAGCTGGTGAAAGAGCTGGAAGGAATGTCCTATGAGGAGC
>NW_008795252.1:9429769-9440580 GCF_000699145.1 Aptenodytes forsteri | reverse complement strand
GAGAGGGAGGTGCTGATCTCTTCTCCCTGGTATCCAGTGATAGGATGCGTGGGAATGACTCAAAGCTGCACCAGGGGAGGTTCAGACTGGACATCAGGAAACATTTCTTTACCAAGAGGGTGGTCAAACACCAGAACAGGCTTCCTAGAGAGGTGGTCAATGCCCCAAGCCTGTCAGTGTTTAAGATGGATTTGGACAATGCCCTTAACAATGTGCTTTAACTTTTCGTCAAGCCTGAAGTGGTCAGGCAGTTGGACTAGATGATCGTTGTAGGTCCCTTCCAACTGAAATATTCTGTCCTATTTTATAAAAAAAGAATACCACACAGCTACATATAAACAAATATATTTTCTAAGTAAGGTATCCAGATGCAGAAAAAGAAATCACAACAAAGTAATCATGTAATTAATAACTATCCCATAACATATATACACAAAGGGTTTACTTATGCCGCACAGCATAAGTAAATATGCTGTGCATAATCTTAACTCTGGTTTGTCACCTTGTAATAGCATTGTTTTAACATCATTGTGGTAGCTCTATTTTAAAAAGCACTTGACAAGGTTAAAACAAACAAACAAAAAATGTTTACATGCACCAGTCCTAGAAGAGTATGGGACCTTTCCTTCACTTCCCTAGTCGTCTTATTTAACTGTTACTTTTCATTCGTTCCCATTCTTACCTCAACTTCAATACTAACAAGTCTGGTAAAGTTATAAGCAAGTCAGAGTGTCGTCTTAGAAAGAAATATCAGAAAACCTTAACGTTGGATGGACCTATCCATCCTGTTAATTAGCTATATGTTTATCACCTTGTGCTGTACAAAGACCTGCCCTTAGACAAAGCATTCCTTAAGGCAAACCACGCAGCTCATCTAGCCAAACAGGAAAATCTGACATGTTTATAGCACTGAAAACAGAAATGAATTCATTTATAAAAAGTACCTTTTCTGAGGATCACCATCAACTTCAACTGTATCCCTGCAGAAACAGGTAACAAAGTAAGCAAAATGTAGTTTGAAGCACAAAAAGATTACTTGATATACCCAATGAAAAAAAGCCAAAGAAAAATTTTAGTGGAAACCCCACTAGATTAGTTATTTTCAGCAAGAACATTAGTTTTTAGAAACTAATTTCTAGTTCTTATAAAACAATACTTTTTCAATTAGTATTTCAACTTGAACATGAATTTTTTTTATGACAGAAGTTTCATGAAATCAGAGAGAGATCCAAACTTCAGGGAAACACTATCGATGAACCAGCACTTTTACTGAACAGGTAAAAGTCAACAAGAGATACTGAAAAAGAGACTTTTTTTTCAGAAACTAATGTATTTCTGGAGTTTTCAGTGATCTACAAGATACACTTGAACCTCCAAGTTGACAATTATATCAACATCCACAGTATGGCTACATTCTGTAGATCAATGGACTATATATGGAAGAAGCAGTGATTAAAGAGAATTGCTTTAATAATCACAAATACATGTAAATTTCCTACCTCCCCCGCTTTTTTAAACATGAATTTTCCACACTAGTTTGGAGATACTTGTAATGCACTAGATCTGCAGGCTGACTTGTGTCCCTTACTTCTGGCTGATTAAAGTGATCTATTCAAAGCTGTATTAAAAAAAATATTTTTCTATGTAAATGATTATTTGGTTAACTGGCATCTGTTTGGCAGTTATAAAACAGGAGAAAACAGTTGACAGTATCATCTCAGTAGTCAAGCATGACCCACTTAAAAAGACTGAGTAGTAATGTAGGACAGTCCTCATTTTTAGGTCACAGGTCTGTCTGGACATTTAAGTAAATGGCTGCCCTAGTCACTGAAGAAGCAGTTCTGATTCTGCAGTTCTAGATCAAAGAGCTTAACTAGTAATCTTGTTTCACACTTTAAGGTGATATTCTAGTGTGCACTTTTGAGACTTCAAGCAACTTGGTAACAATTTGCTGCAAAGAGAATTTGCCTTTACTAGCAGGCAAAGAAGGGGTGGGGAAAAAAAAGAGTTAGTATTGAAATTTCAGCATGAGACACATTACCCAGTCACTTCAGGCCAGGAAACGGCATTATAGACATATATATATATAAAAACAACATATATCCCTTAGATTTAAGGATTATTTTTTCTATTTTTAATAACCCAGGACTGTCAAAGAATGCATTTGGAAGAAACTGTAATAAATAATGGTAATAAATAAAGGAAAGAAGATTAGACGGTTACCATGTTGCATAAATAACAGCTGAATGTCTCAAATTTATGTCGAGACATATACAGAATTGATTTACTTACTGGTTATCAGAATCACTTCCTTTGCGCTTCCTTGGAATCTCAGCCACAGAAGTGTTGAAAGAAGTGGTGGTAGCAGGCTTAGTTACTGGATTCATGAGGCTGGGGACTCCAGAAGCAATGCACGGGTTTCCATCTATTGAGAAATTATCTGTGAACGAGGAAAAAAAAGCTCAGTGTCCAGTAAGTGCTATATAATCGTGTATCCATTCTGATTTTCATTTGGAAAAAAAAAAATTGTCTGTGGCTGGCTTCTATGCCTCTGCACAAAAACCGTAAAGGTTACACTGCTACAACCCAAGTACAGAAAAGAGTACACTGTCTTCCCACAGTCCTGTAACGATCTCATCAACCAAATCAACACACCAATGCAATATAAAATACACTATTCTCCTTCTTACACAATCTTAGCAGACTACACTTAAATCCCCCAGCACCTCAAACATCCTGCTGCAAAATCACAAGATGTGGCATTAGTTAGCAGATCAAAATACTGCGACTAACACTAAATTAAACTTAAAAAATATATAGTGAACTACGTTTTTTAAACAAGCTGGACATCAAAAAAAAATTGAAAGTTTGCCATAACTATGTTTCTGACATAAAATCTACAATTACACATAACGTCAGTCATGTAAGTCGGAAGAGTCTTGAAAGCTTGTCAAGTTCTACCTCAAAGTTCCCTTCACAATTCTCCTCTTAAGGAAAACTGCTTTGTTCCTGGGAGGGACAGAAGAGAAGTCACAAGCCAAAATAATCCTACCGACCTACTGGAAAGGAAAACAGTCTCAAGGAATCTAAGCACTATCACACTTTATCTCAATGCAAAGTTATCACAAAGAATCACCCAGTTGATGTCCAGGTAAAGAATCAGAATTAACTCTGTTTCAGCAAATGTAGGCACTCCTTCAGGCTTCATGTGCTAGCGAGGAAAGTATCCTATGTGATACATCTCGAAACAATAAAGAATTAACTCCATGAAGGGACAGATGAGGGATTGAGAGAGGTCATTTAAGGAAGTGAGCATCTCCTACTTTTAGCAGGAGGCAAAAACCAAGATGAGTACTTTCTTCATTGTGAGCTTTCTTCTTTTTTAGCATCTGGGCTGTCTGTAAATGATAGGTAAAAATGTGTAAAAAGAATGCTACACAGTGTTTGTTTTTTTCCTCTTAGGTGTAAGCACATCTTACACCAGAAAAATTACCTTCTAGGTTCTCATTTTCTGCTGAAATACGACTCTGGAGAGTTAAATGAAAATAGGCTAATACTTGAACAACAGCTTGCCCAGTCTTCCACTAATCCTCTCTCTACCAAGTCAGACTACACAGAGTCAGCCCCTGTTTTATTTTAGAAAGCTCTTTAACTCATTAAGTCACACAGGAAGTTCCAAAAAAAGAGGTGGAAACTCAAAGAATCAATAAATACTTGACAAATAAGTAACAGCCTTTGGGCATCTGCAACAGAAAGAAAATTTGGTTACTTCAAATACACAACATATTCAAGTTAGGGATATTAAAAATATAGCAAAAGAAATGACATCATAAATACTACAAGGGCACAAATGGTAGACGTTTGAAATATTTTTATGATTAATCGTCACTTCACAATAGACTCATTTTATATTTCTACTATAAATTTGTGCAATTACAAAACAAACAAAAAACCTCTAACAATTCCAAAGGAACTCTTTATTTATAAAGAGTAGTTTAAATTCACTTACATCATAGCAGCCTATAATTACTAGATTAAGTTATTGAAGTATAATCATAGTTCGTGAATATTCATGAAAGAGTACTTACTAAACAGAAATCTACATGTATCAAAGACAAGAATGCCTTCAGCACAACAGGTCCTTTTGTCCTGGAACAAAGCAGGACAGAACAGACCCACTGACCTAAATACTCCTTTGCACACAGATGGCCAGCTTGCTTCCTAAACCACTTCCCTTTAAAGAAACAAAATGAAATGCATCATTTACAGCTTTTCCAATTTATCCTTCATATTATCAAAATAACTATTTTTTCCTCACACTCAAGCAACAAATTCTGAATACTGCACTTACCTCCTCTACATTTCCTAACAAAACCCTCTTCTCTTTCTTAATTAAGAAAACCAAAAATGTTTAGATTATCAGCAACAATGACCTATTAAGAACTTCTACACCACAATTTTTAGGTGATAAATTGAATCCTAAATACTATCACTGTGACAAACTAAATACCATGTTAAATGCCATCTAACTAAATGCCAGTAAGATAGCTGATTGATCTTAAACAAAAATATAAAGTTAAGAATCTGTATTGATCCCTGACATGTACAGTATGCAGCATATATTCTTTATATATATTCTTTAAGATTCTCAAAAAAACCCCAAATCAAGCCCAAAAAACCAAAAACAATGCAAAAGAAAACAAACAGAGAAATTAATTTAAAGCTTCAGAACTACCATGCTTAGTAGAAAAGCAATTATTTGGAATTTAACAGACAAGAGCAAATCTTTTTAATACCTACTACTCACTGAGTAAGAAGCAGACAGAAACAGTTCATAAAGCTAAGTCAGCTTTGAGAAGTCAGTAAGAGCACTTTAAAATAATCTCTTAGGGCTTTATAATAGCTATCATTATGATACTAGGTGATTCCAAGGTGCTTACTCTCACCCTGAAGAGTGTCTTAACCTTGTGTAGTCTGTGATGAAGGATTTCTTTACTTCTCCGGCTTTGGGAGAGCTGGATAAAGAATTTAAAAATCTTTGGGTTCACAAAGCAAACGAGCTAGAATGCACCCCGATAACCAGGATGTGCTTCTGTGATAGGAAAAAGCCGGATTCCTACCTTTCATTTGTGCACCTGTCTGAATTTCTTGTATTTTCAATTTCTGTGAACATTTTCATACCATTAATGTCAAAACCAAACACCCTTAAGAACATATGAAGCAAAACTGAATGTTTCCCAATTTCATAGCACTCTTGCTTCATGAAAAATAATATCCAGAAAGACCATTCTTTGTTACAAGCTTATTTTCCTGGAAAACTGAAATCATTAGTCAATTTTCAAACTACTAGAAACAGTTTAGTTCAACTAGAGATATTTTGTTTTACCACCCCAAAGGCTATTTCTTACACTAGTCTGGTTTGCAAGTCAAATAAAATTCCAACTGAGAAATGACACTTTTTTTAAAAAATTATTACTGTTCATTTCAAAGTTTTGCTAATGCCCTGGCATACTGATAACCAAATTTTAATGGTAAGTGAATAGTTCCTCAAATACGTATGTCTATTTATGATCTATGCTTAGCTCTCAGTATTAAGCATATATGCTTATCTATATTTAAAATATTTTAAAATCATATTATGCACATCAGGACAGATGAAAGTAATACTGAAAAAACCCCACTGTAATCATTCTCTCTGCGAAAAAGCAAAGACCATCCAAACATTACAAACACACCATACTAAAAATAGCTCATTCCCAGTAAGTGTATTGGAAATAAAAACCTATTGTTTTAACACTAACTTTAGTATATTTCATAATTAGACAAACAAAGTATTTAAGGAATGGTTATCAATATATACAGTTCTCATCACATCAACATATAAGACCATACCCTACTGAACTACAATGTCTCTCATGTTTTTCTAATAAATAAATAAATAAATAAATAAATAAATAAATAAATAAATAACAGTCCCCAAGGTGGCAAGGAAAAATTAATAAATAACAGTCCCCAAGGGGGTTGGCAAGGAAGTGAACAGCTGCAAATGAGTTACTTGAAACTACTGTTTAGGGATGGGATATGAAGTAAAGATGTAAGAAATCAACCGTATTCTTATGTTCAGCAAAGGTTCTGTGTAAATCCCATGCAATGCATTAAGAAACAAGGCTTGGGAGACTCTACATTTTTCCAATTACTGACAATAATATTTTCTAAATGCATGCCACATTCCTGAGCTGTTTTCTCCACTAACAGTTTTAAGGTTTTCAGTTCCTAAACAAACACAATCTATTAGAAAAGGCTTATGGCCAAACTCCACCAGCCATAAAAGGTGAGATTATCTGAACAAATAAAGATGTCCACATCTCAACTAGCCATTCTAGTCCCTCTCGGAGGGAAGACGACATTTCTAGGGTGATTCATCTCAACCTAAAATAGATTCCTACAGTGGGCTAGATGAAATACAACATTTCTAGGGTGATTCATCTCAGTCTAAAATAGATTCCTACAGTTGGTTAGATGAAATACAGTCCAAGAGTGCCTACCTCTATTCAGTAATTACATAAAGACCAAAGTAACTAGCTCAGACTTGGATATCTACTCTGTAGACATCGGAAGATAAGTGAGATGAATCCCACCCAAGGTGGCTATAGAACTACCGTGCAATTCTTAAAATATAACGGCCACAGGCAGCACCTGTTTGTGTCACATGCAACAAGTTTAAGCCCAAGACAGTCTTTCAAAATTATTGCCTTAATTATGCACTACCACCTCATGACCCACTCACCCCCCTGTGAAAGGTTAGCTTTTCTGGCTAGGTTTAGTCCTCATAGGCTTTCCTAAAATATTACTTTAGTACTAAAACATTATTTTGACTTTTTAGAATCATCAAAAGGAAATCATACAAGATACAAATAAGCACTCCAAAAATCAGCAGAAAAACACTAGTCATGTAGGTATTAATAAATTAATTAAAAAGCTGTCAGTCAGCCCTTATTAGCCAGGTTAAAAAAGATCACCTAAATCCATCAGGATATTACAGTAAAATATGTTTGAAATAAAATGTCAATGAATAAGTGCATTTATAAAACTTATGGGTCTCACTCTTCATAGTCTGTGAATAAATGTACACACCAGACTTGGGAGAAATGTCACAGCTCTGCAGCTGCTTAAGTTAACAATGTGGTAACACTGGCACAACCTTTCTAAGAATAAGAAGACACTTTCAATCCAGCTTCCTATTTTGATACATTTTCTGGTAGAAGGAAAGGAGAAGAAAGAAGCTGCTTTGAATTGAAATTTCTAAGACCACAGATGCCACAGATTATTAAAATGTGTATTTTCCCAGCATGCACAAAAACCTTTAGCTAGAAATTCAAGCTTTGACAAGTTTAAAGAAGTCAAAATTATGTTAGAAGTGACTGTAGTTAAAGTGGCACATAAGGGTTCTTTAGTCTAACTAGATGAGTTATTAAAATTGAAATCTACTCACACAAGCTATGTCTACAGAAGCAAATACAACGGCATAACAGCAACGGGTCAGTAGAGAGAAGCAGCTGGTGCAGAAGCCCCTGTTTCTAATTTGTAAGTAGTTCAGGGAGCTTACACTAAATCACATTTAGTCTGGTTCACTGGACCAAAAATCCTTACAATGCATGTGTTTTAAAGCTGTCTGAGAACCAACCACTGGTTCAGACCCTTATGTTTGGAGTTGGAGTATGTTTGGTATGTGCCTGGAGTAGCACTAACCTTGCTACAATAAAATTCCAGTTTAGTTTCTTCTGAAAGGAGTCCAGTTCCTTTATACCAAAACTGGTCTGCAAACCAAACCAATGAGCAGTAAGCGGGGAAGATGGGATTCAATTCAAACCAATGCTATTGCTCTGAACCAAAACACTAATGTGCACACAGCCTCTGAGCCCTTACTTGAGTTCAGGGTCTCAGTCTAAAGTCCTTAGGAGTGCAGTCATACAAAGAAGCAGATATATATACACACACACGAATCTAGGCATGCAAGCAACATAAATTTTCTAAACTGAGGTACTACTCAAGACGTCAAGTTGGGTTCTTAAGTTTTGTCACAATTGACATGCTAACTTTTTTTTTTAAAGATATGTCTCTTATTACCTAAGCAATTACAGATATATCTATCTATACAGGCAGCACACACACACAATAGCTATTGAGTCAAATAATTTCAAATAACTATGTCATGTAAATTGCTTTATTTCACTATGGAGTTATTTTTCTAAAATTATTTTAATGAATTCTTACTGCAGATTTTCATTAGAGAATGAGAAAACTATACCCATATCCTACATACATACAGTACTGTATGAGGAAGAAAGTTACAGGTGCTGCGATATGCATCACTTTACAGGTCCTGCAGATCTGAACAAAGAACCATATTTTCTAAACAGGGGCAAGAGTTGCATTAAATATTCTTTTTACTTATTTATTTTAGAGCTTTAAAATAGGCCATGAAAAGCATCTTCAGACTAGTTACAGCAAGTCTGGCATCCAGATCATAGCCCACAACATCTTTCATTGAAAGTTGGGGCAACAATTTTCATTGGAGTTAAGTTGTGAAAACAAAAAAAAAAATGTTCTTGCTAAAACACCCCCCCCCCCCCAATTTTATAAGCATGCATAATGCAGGAGCAAGATACAGAGACTTCAGTAATGAAACCATCTTATGAACAACACTATACAGAGAATAAACTCTTATAGGTTAACTTAAGAACACTGGATTTGTTTTTAATATCACAAAATGATGAAAGGAAAATTATAATATCCTGAATTATAGAAACTTAAATCAAACATTAACATAGGCAACTGATTACTTTCTGCATGTATTTTTACTTATTTTCACCACTCAGAAGAGTAGTAGTCAAGAATCACAACTTACCAATTAAATAACACATTTACTTAATAGATTTCAAACACCAAATATTTGGCCAAACCTATTAGCGTCTTAAAAAGTATGACTGTAACTAGCTAATGAAAAGATACTACACAAGCCCTTGAAAGGCTACCCTGCTTTCCCAGTCGCTTTCAGGCTCAAACCAGGTCGCTGGTGGAAATCGAGTCTCATATATCATAGTTCATCACTGAAAAAAAAAACCAAAAAACCTCTCCAATCATATACCGCTAAAAGAATGGAGGGTAGCTGTTTTCTTGTAAGTTTTTGATTCATATTATTGTAAAATGCTGATTCCTATCAAGTCAGCTGCAGAAATTCCATGGGTTTAGCTGGCCCTGGAGTCCAAACAGGGAATTTTCAACAGAGTATTTGCAATGATTCGCTTCCCACAATCACCCACCAAATTATTTCTTCTTACAATGAATTTGATTCTTAGTTGATGTGAACTGTCCAGTTTATGAGTTTCCTTTTCATAATGTGCAAGTATACCAATAATAATGTGTACACTCAAGTGAAAAAAACTATGAAGCAGCTAACCTTATTGTAGACCTATTCCACGAAAATTAAGATACTTTTATCTTTAAAAGAAAAATAATAGAAAAAAACTGTTTCTTCAAAATCCATTAGAAGAATAGGTATAAACACAGGTAACCAAAGAAACCAGGGACGGGGGGTTCTTTCACAATAAAACATGAAAGCCTATGGTTCATTGCTTTCCCAAATCTATTTGGGGTTTTCTTTATTCTGATTATTTCCTTTCCTTACAGTATGTGCATGATATAGAAACAATAAATCTTTGTTTTAATTACAGTTTAACAGACTGCAAAAACTCTACAAAAAAACCCACCAAAAACCCCACTTTGTTTTCAAACACTAGATTACTTGCTACAAAATTATACCAGTATTTAAACAATCAAGCAGCAGAGACAGAAAAATGCCAATTATTCTAGACAACCAGGATCCCCGTATACATTAAAATACATAACCCAACAGACATTCAGAAAACAACAACGACTACTATACCTAGAAGAATTGGTGCTAACTAAACAGAACTGCAATGATGACTTAGGAGAGATTTGCTCACTTCTGTTTTTCAAAACCCCGTGCAAAACACTTCTTTCTCCTCGGAGAGGGGAAGCAACATATTCATTTCAAAGCAGAAGGAGCAGTAACAGCTGCTGCTGGTTTACAGCTAGCCTTGTTTTAGTACCAGAAACTTATGATTAAGAACAAGGAAGGAACATCAAACCTTGGTCACCATACAAGCGTGGGCATACACACACACACACAGAAGCCAAAATCACTACACCTAAAATACTGAACTATGTTTACCTACAAAAAAATCATACTAGCGTATTAGGAACACATAAAACAGCTAAGTGTATATCAGAAACAGTAAACTACATACTAAGTTAAAAAAACAAAAACATGTTTAGTGCACATCACATCAGTATGATGACACATCTATAGCAGTAATAAACAGAAGCACAGAGTGAACATTATACTCGGGATTTCTCTGTAAGCGCACGATACGACGCTGTTGCATCCACCCCTGTGTACCTTTACTGTACTTCAATGGGAGAAAGGAGTTAGCAGCGTCCAGGTCATACTTTGGGCCAGCGCGCGTGCAGACTACAGCGTGAATTAAACACACACACACACACCCCCCCAGGGTGATACTGGGAACACGACTAGACCGAAGTGCCCTCACAGAAAGGCTATACCCCACGGACGGCGGCGCACAGCCTGGAGACACGCACCTCTGCCCTCGCAACGCCAACCTCACAACAGTCACCCAGGGCTCGCTCGTGCCACATCACGGAGGCAGGCAGGCAGGCAGGCAGGCAGACGGACGGACACACCCCACCCCGCACCACACGTACCCATG